>NC_052049.1:189460920-189600082 GCF_903992535.2 Arvicola amphibius
GATTCACAAGAGAATTCTACCAAACTTTTAAAGCACTACAACAAATACTTCTTAAATTATTCTAATAAAAGCAGAAATTGGAGGTGCACTTCCCTATGGATTCTTCAAAGCCAGTATTAATCTGAATGCACAAGCCAGGTAAAGACAAACTCAAAAGAGAATACTATAGGATAATATCCTTAAAAAGCATAGATGCAAAATTCTAAATAAAGCCAGGCGGTGATTGCACACACCTTTAATCCCAACACTCAGGAGGCAAAGGAAGGCAGATCTCTCTGAGTTCAAGGCCAGCCTGGTCTACAAGAGCTAATTCCAGGACAGGCTCCAAAGTTACAGTGAATCCCTGTCTCAGAAAACCAAAAATAAAAATAAAATTCCAAACAAAATATTAGCAAAATGAATATAGGAATATATCAAAAATATTATTGAGCTGCCATAGTACCATAAAATGATATGCAAACTGACAAGTAAGAGAAACAGTCATTAGTCTTAGCCAGTGATCATGCCTGTGAAGTTTGTTGGACAGTGCATCTACTATGAATACATTTGCAATGCAACTCTTGTACATAAACCTCTGGGAAAAAAATGCCAAAGGGGCAGAAAGATAGCAAGAACCAGAGGACAAGGACGTCATCTCTGAGACTGTTTCTCCTAGAAATATATGCTTAAATGAGATCTTAACAATTGCAATATCAACAGAGATGCTAAAGCAGAAGGGAAAATTTTAACTATAGTAACCCTTAGATCAGCTAGTCTCAACCTATGGTTGCAACCCCTGTGGGGGGCCAAATGCTCCTTTCACAGGAGTCTCCTAATAAATATCATGCATATCAGATATTTACATTATGATTCGTGGCAGTAGCAAAATTACAGTCATGGAGTAACAATGAAAATAATTTTATGGTTGCAGGTCACCACAACATGAGGATTTAAAGGGTTGTGGCATTAGGAAGGTTGAGAATTATTGCCCTAGACAACTGCTGAGAGTGGGAGAATTAGCCTTTTCCAGGGATAAGACTCCTAGCAGGCTATCCGATACAAATTGTTCTGTCATATACTCACAAACAACAAAAACTGACTCAGCAGGTAGTATTTACACATTTGTAAAAATCTCTTTTCTCTTTCTTAATGCACCTATAACAATAATAATACAAGAAAAAGAGGACATTGATTAGAGAGATAGGGGCATAGAACTGAATTTTACATAGAAAGGAAAAGGGGTAAGTGATGTGATTACATTTGGTGTGGGATACCCCTCTGTGTGCTGTAAATGCCATTGGTTAATAAAGGACTGTCTTGGACCTATGCAGGGCACAATAGAAATAGGCGAGAAAAACTAAACTGAATGCTGGGAGAAAGAAAGTGGAGTCAGAGAGAAACCATGTAGCCACCACCAGAGACAGACACTGAACAGAACTTTACCTGGTAAGCCACAGCCACATGGTGATAGACAGACTAATGGAGATAGGTTAGTTTAGGATATAAGAGTTAGTCAGAAATATGCTTAAGCTATTGACCAAAGAGTATTGCAAATAATATGGTTCCTGTGTGGTTATTTCAGGCTTGAGGAACAAACAAGCAGCCTCCTACAACATACAGTTTTTTAAATTTTCATTTTTTTAAATAAGAAAGGCAAAATTAGTCTTCTCTCATAGACATTGAAAAATTACATCGTCCAAATCAAATTAACTTTATCCCAGAGATTTGGGGATTACTCAACACATATAAGTCAACATATGAACTATATGAACTATACTCATGGACATGGAGAGAAAAATCATATGATCATTTCAATGGTCTTTAAAAAGGCCTTTGACATTACCCAACATTCTTTCATGACAAAAGTTTTGGAAAGTGTGTTACTGGGCATAACATAATTCACCATGATAAAGGCTGTAGGTTATAAACACAGGCAACATTATCCTACATAGAAAAAAATTCTAAGAGATCCATTAAAATAATGAACAAGACAGGGGTGTCTACTATCCCAATTCCTTTCCAATATAGTGCTTAAAGAATTGTCTAGAGAAATAAGACAAGGAAAGAAATAAAAGAACTACTAAGTGGAAAATAGTTTGATTTTCCCTGTTTGTAAATGATATAAATCTACAAAACTCTACCAGAAAACATATAGAAATATCACTTTCAGATAAGATACAAAATTAACTAATGAAAATCAATAATATTCACACTGAACATGACAATAGCTAGCGTATTGAGAAGTAGATCATGGAAATACTTCCTTTCACAATAGCCTCAAAATCAATGAGAACAACTAGCCATTTAACTAACAAAAGGCAAAAACTTTCTGCCAGAAATGTTTTAAGTCTGTGAAGAACAAAAGTGAGGTAAACACCAGAAGACAGAAAAATCTTTCAGATCCATGGGTTGGTAGGATTAACAGTGTAAAAATGACCATCCTGACAAAAACATTTAACAGATTCCTTTCTATCCTAATCAAAATCTACAAGATATTATTCAAAAAATAGAAAAAGAAATTCTAAAGACTATATAGAACCTACCCCCTTCAGTCCTCCTCCAAGGTCCCCATGCTCCCAATTTACTCAGGAGATCTTGTCTTTTTTTACTTTCTACTTCCCATTTTTGCAGGTTTGACTAATTATTAAGCCAAGCACATCCTGGTTTTGCAGCACTTATACCAGCTGGTACAAAGTTAAAAGGTAATAGACATGCATGGGTACATTGCTTTAAAGACAACAATATTCAAACCCAAAACAATTCTCTCGTGTATTTAAGACATGTTTTTATATACTTCCCTGGACTACAAGAGGGTCCTATTTGTCTCAATCTTTCTATGAAGGGTAGACTTTGATAAGGTACTCTTTTCCCAATCCACCATACCATTCCTCTTCCACCAATATAAACTTCTGTGTATGGTAAAGGTGACTCTATCTCTCCCACATTTTGCACTGCATTTTTCCTCTTGGAGCATACAATAGATCCTGCCATTGATTGGTAAACTTACTCTCAACAGTTGGTACTATGTATAGCCCTGAGGCCTTTTCCCTTTACTGTGTATGCATTATCTTGATCTCCTACCAAGGACTGTGAGACAAGGTTAATGTTCTTGGTGTTGTTCCCTATGTACCCTAACTTCTCAGCACTACAGGTTTATGATTCCCTTTCTCCACAAGATGGTGCTATCTACCTTTTCCTTAGAACAGTTATGACAACATCACCCCCATTAATTTTAACTGCCTCTATTGAGTCAGTAAGGTCCCCAGGATTAGGAGTTGCAGTTTGTAATTTCAGACAAGAAATCTGAGAAGCATTAACTCCCGGATAAATCTTAGGTAAAAGCATTGGAGAAAGAACAATATTTCTATGGCTGTTTTTCAAGCAACTGTTGCCAGCGTGACTGACAAAGTGAAACTGAAAACCACCAAAATAATCAGCAGCACAATGAAAGAGAAAAAAACAGCCTCCAAGCCACAAAATCCACAGGCTTCGTCTCGGTGACTCCTTGGCCAGGCATTCATACGCTGATCCAAGACTTGCATGACTTCCACAGGAGTGGACGACCTAGTGTGCACGGATTGAACTGCCAGTCATTGTGGACGTCCTGGTCTGTAACAGGCAGACGGCTGATGTGCTGACATAGAAGTGGACAACCTACTGTGCATAGATGGACCTGCCAGTCACTGTGGACCTCCTGATCTGTAATGGGCCAGTCTGAAGGTGCCCTGACAGAGTGGACAACTACTATTCACTGTGTGTATCTCCGGGTTACACTGAGGCAGCCCGGTGGGTAAGCTGAGGCAAGGGGCAGGGGAAGACAGGACTGTGGCAGCCAGGAAAGACACTAAAGCAGCGAGGGACACTGGGGCCGGGGGTGGGGGGGACATCTGGTTTGGAACACTGGTCACTGGCATCTGATGGGTACATGGAGGCACCCGGAGGCACCCGGAAGGAGGACACTGAGGTACTTGTAGAAAAATGAGGGACTTGGAAGTAGCCTGGCGTCCACTAAGGGGCGTTGTTGGGGCACACTGAAGCAGCCTGGGGGAAAGTGTGGCAATTAGGGAAGACACCAAAGCAGCTGGGAAAGACACCAAGTCAGTCGGGTGCAGAACCAAGATAGCCTGGGAGACACTGAGGAAGCCAGGGGAACAGCAGGCACTGAAGCAGTCTTGGAGACAGTGAGGCAGCTGGGGTGGGGTATACTGAGAAAGTGGGGGAGGCACTAGGCAGCCTGGGGGATGCGAGGCAGCCGGGGGGGACACCAAGAGGACACTGAAGCAGTACAGGGTTCATTGAGGCACTTAGGGCGTGGGACATTGAGGAGCAGGAGGGCAACATAGCATTGGGAGACAGGCAGCTGGGGGAAGACTGATGCAGATGGGGGTGCTGAGGCAAGGGTGGGGGTGAGAGGGGCACTGAAGCTGTCAGGGAAGGGAAATTGAGGCAGCCTGGAGTACACTGAGACAGCCGTGGGTCCCCGAGCATTGTCGGACTCTAGTTGAAGAGTCACTGTATCAAATGTAAACATTAGAACAGTTTGGAGCAGGGAATTTTGGCACATGCCTTTAACGTCAGCCCTCTGGAGGGAAAACGATCTCTGAGCTGGTGGCCAGCCCGGTCTACAGATTAAGTACCAGGACAGTCAGGGCTACACAGAGAAAACCTGTCTTGAAAACCTGAAACAAGAAGGAGGAGGAGGAAGAGAAGGTGAAGAGTCTTGGAGAAAAGGCCAGACCAGTGAATGTACAGGGACCCAGGCATTATTCCAGTGACTCAGTTGTGTCACTGACTTTCCCTGGAAAGACACCTTCCATCTTGGTGAGGTCAATGTACAATAAAAGTAACAGAACAAGATATTAAAAACAAACATATATGTGCAAAGCCTTCCCGGGGTTAGAGAAATAAAGGAAGTCAGGTGAGGTAATGCATGTTCATTTCATTCCAAGATAATTATATGTGTGATTATGTCTCATTATTTAATTTTACTTTTCTTTTTTCTCTCTCTTATTTTGAGACATGATTTCACTGTATAGTTCAGGCTGTCTTTTAACTTGTGTAGATCAGGGGAGCCCATAATTCACGGAGATCTGCTTACCTTTGCTTTTTGAGTGCTGGGATTAAAAGCATATATCACCACCACCCAGATATCTATCTATGTATCTATCTATTTATCTATCTATGTATCTATGTATGTATGTATGTATCTATCTATCTATCTATCTATCTATCTATCTATCTATCTATCTATCTATCTATCTATCATCTATCCTTATTTATTTATTCATCAATTATGTCCTCCTATTCCAGAGAATCCAAATCCTCTGGCCTCCCTTCACAACTAAAAACAAAGTTAAAATAATTAACCTGGCATTTTTTTTTTAAAAAAAGAAGAAGAAATGAATAAAGCAAAAGGAAACTGGGCTGGGGAAGCTGAACTGGTCTAGGGCTCTGTCTTCAGCAGTTCACAGTGTGGCAGCACTAGGGTGCTACTACATAGAACAAAGCAAGTTCTGGTGGGTGTTGGGGGGTGGCATAAGAAGAAGCCTGGCTACTGATTGCAAAGTGAGTCTTTCTTTTTTTTTTCTTTTTTAATAAATAAAATAAAAAGGAAACTTGGATGGCATGGAGCTGCCTGAATCCCAGGGCTTGGGGTTACCTAGGCTGGGATTTAACCACCTCGTAAGTCAGATCCCCAGTGTTATGGTTTTGGTCCCTAGTCCCTTTAAGAGGCAAGCCACGCCCATTCCCGGTGACCCCTGATCTCTAGTCTCCTCTCTGTCTCCTCGTCTCAGAAGTGAAGAGAGAACTCGAGAGAGAGAGAAGGAGAGAGCAGAAGAGAGAGAGGAGAGAGGAGATGTCGCCGAGAAGAGAGAAAGCAAGCGAGAGCGGAGAGCAAAGAAAAGCAAAAAAGAAAACGAAAATAAACGAAAGCCCTCGAAAAGAAAAGAACCCCTCCCTCTACTGATCTCCTTCCCTCTCTCCTCATCCTCTCTCTTCCCTCTCATCTCCTCTCTATCTCTCCTCTCTCCTCTCCTCTCCTCTCTCTCTCTCCTCTCCTCTCTCTCCTCTCCAGTTCTGATCCTTATGATATGCCTGTCACATGGCCCTACCCACACGCCTGCTCGCCGTAGGGAACCTGCTCAGTGGCACCGCATGGCGAGCAGCCCACCCTGCCGGGCTCCCGCTGCTCTGTGAGCTCGCCACCTGCTCACATGGCCCCTGGGATCTTGCAGGGACCCACAGTCATCTCTGCCTTGGGACTGGCTGCTCCCAGAGTCCGCTGCCTGCCTACAGCTGCCGCCTGGGACTCGCCAGCATTTTTAAATAATAAAACCCAGCGCTGTTGTCCCTTGTTTGTTTTATTTCAACATAATAATAATCATGTGTATACTTATCTGCTTTACTTTAATTGTATTATTTATCTTTATTTATTTAAGATAAATAAATATCCAGGAAAACCAATGCCCCTGGCCTCTCTCAAGGAGCCTACCCCATTTGGGGGTTACCGAGAGATATTATTTATTTCTTGTATTTAGGCTTGTGTGGGCTCTGGGTTACCATGCCTGAATAAAGTTTTTTGGGTTTGGGAGGGGTATGTCAGGGAAAGGAAAGAAGCATTAGAAATACTGGACTCAGTACAGTAGAGGAGATATTCAATGGAAGATCATCTTCCAACTCACAGGGGTGTGAGGTGAGGTGGGAGGCTGATCCACTTCTTTCTACCTTCTGAGTGCTGGGGTTACAGGTATGGGCCAGCATGCCCAGTTTATGCAGTACTGAGAGATTAGAGCCCAGAGCTCCAGATACCCTAGGCCATAAACCAAATCCACAGGACTGCTGTTCCTTGTTTGTTGTTGAGGACCAGCCTCAACAAAATCACCTCTTACTGATTGGAAGCCCCTGGCCTGGCAGTTGCCCTGACTTGGACTCCAACTCCCAGTCTGCCAAGCGGTGACCCCTCCCCGGGGAGGGTCAGAACCACTCCCCTAGACTATTTAGGCTTGCTTTGGAAAGACCACTTGGTTTTGGGGTTTGCATGGATTTTCCCCCCTCCTCCCGCGTCTCTCTCTCCCTTGCCATGCTCTCCTGGCCACCCGAGAGTGCAACATTTATTAAACATGAGCAATTTAATTTGTCTTATCTGGTTTGATTAGATTTCTTTGCGCTGGCGGAACAGCTCGTCTTAGGAGATATTCCTAACACTTACCAGTGTAGGGGCATGGGAATTGGAGAAGACACATAAAATAATAAGACAGAAAACATAAAGACAATATCGGGAAGGTATTTCAGGGATTACTCAGATCCTGAAATCCCCCATGTTTATTTTCCCACAGCTTTTATACTCAATATAAACTGGGAGGAGGGTAGAAGGTAACAAAAGGCTTCATTAACATGATACAAAAGTTTAACTCACACAGCCAACTCTGTGACTTCTCATGTGAGCATTCTGTTGCCTAGGTAGCGAGATGCCCCAAGTCACGTACAGGGCAGAGTCACTGTCTAGGAGACAGCCCTTCCCCAGGTGACCTCACAGTTACAATGGAAAGAGCAGAAGTACATTTACATATCCTGACCATCTGTCATGATGGTGTTGAGCTATTTTAACTTCAAAATGGGCCAGGCTATCACCTCCTAATTAGAAGGTGCCATTAAGTCTGTCAGTCCTGTCAGCATCCAGACTCTTGGCCTCCACAATTCCTCTCTTCTTACTCATTTTAATAAAGCCTGTGTTTCTGCAACAGGACAGCTGATCACATCTGCCTCAGGTGAAGAATTCCTCGTTTTTCCAGACTTACCTGTCTTTGGAACAGACATTCTAAATATGCAAGTTCCATGTCTTAGGAACCGAGAGGGAAGAAGGATCAAATCCGTCACTGACTGCCGACAAAAGGAGATTAAGGGAGAAAAATATTTGGGGGCTCTGTGTCTCAGAGCCAACCTTTTAGCCAAGGGAGTCTATCTGCAATTAGATAATGTTTTGTGAATAATCAAGCTCCCAGTGGCTACAGTCTCCTAATTAAAGGAAAGGAGGTATTTCCTGACACCATGAGGAAAACTTCTCCCCAGAGCAATGAAAAAATCCAATGCCTATCATAAAAAAACATACTATTCTCGATGATAGAATAGCTTTAGAAGAGAGAACAAAAATTTCAGAAGAAATTATAAAGCAAATATAATGACAAACTTCTATAAATGGTCAAGACCAAAGCAAAAAATATTAATAAATTACACTGTAATTGAAGGCCTTACAGAAAGGGGCAAATGCAACAAAAATTGCACCAGTATCTTGGCATTCAGATTGGCCTCTTCAGGTGTGAATGTTCAGTTTTTAAGGTTTGGAACTTTATCGCAGGTAAAAACAAAGCATGAGATGGATCAAATGTATAGGCCAAAAGGAAAGAGAGGAAAATTAAAAGTATATGGGGCTAACATAGCAATGAATTTATGGTAACATGATTCATTACGACAATGGAATACTCAGACTAACATTCCTCCAACCTCACAAGAAAACCATAATTTATTTTTGTTTCTGGGAAAAAATATTAAAAGATGTATTAGTTACAGATCATTAAGTTTGTACAAAAACAGGGAGCAACAGGTACTGATCTGTCAAGAGTACCAACAGCCCTATTTTTAAAATGGTTAATTGACAAACCTATCTTGCTGGAACAACGGCCTTTGACATCAGAAAAATTACAGGCCTTGAACAGCTGGTACTGGAGCAACTAAATGATCAACATATTGAAGAATTTACCAGTCCCTAGAATTCTCCTGTATTTGTTATTAAAAAGAAATCTGGAAAATGGAGAATGTTAACAGATTTGAGAGCAATAAATAATTTAGTCAATGGGATATTGACAGCCTGGAATTCCTCTGCCTTCTCTATTACTTAAAAAATGCTCTATTAGAGTTATTGATTTAAAGGACTGCTTCTCACTATATCTTTACAAGAAAAGGATAGAGAAAAATTTGACTTCATGGTGCCTACTTACAATAATTCTCAGTCTGTTAAGAGATATGGATGGTTCTCTCACAAGAAATGTTAAACAGTCGTCTCAACTTGTGCCAATATTTTGTATAACAGTCACTGGAAATTATTAATGTACAGTTGGCTCAATCTATAATTTATATTACTAGCTAATTCATATGTAGATATTTTTAAAAATGTTTGAAGAAGTAAACAAAATTTTGCCTTATTGGGGATTACAAATTGCCCCTGAAAAAAATACAAAGACGAGATTCTATTAATTACCTAGGATATAAAATAGGATTATAAAAAATTTAACCCCAAAAGGTACAAATCAGAAGAGGTCAATTGTGGACTCTTAATGACTTTCAAAAATTCCTGGGAGACATTAACTTTCTACAGCCCACAATTGAATTAACAACTCAAGAACTGAATAATTTGTTTCAAACATTAGAAAGTGACAAGTAATTAAATAGTCCAAGAAAATTATCTGTTGAATCTGAGAGAGAATGGACCTTGGTTAAAAAAAAAAATCACAGGATTCACATGTGTATCATTTGGGTCGACAGCTCGATTACATTCTGATTATTTTACCTTATACACATTCCTCTAGGAAATTTGTTTTTTTAATTAATTAATTTATTGTGTATACACATGCCAGAAAAGGGCACGAGATCTTATTATAGATGGTTGTGAGCCACCATGTGGTTGCTGGGAATTGAACTCAGGACCTCTGGAAGAGCAGCCAGTGCTCTTACCCTCTGAGCCAATTCTCCAGCCCGGAAATTTGTTGCAGAGAGAAGATAATATCTTATAATGGAAATTTTACCACACAAACAGTAAATAATTAAAGACCTATGTAGAAAATATTTCTGAGTTGATTCTAAAAGGGAAATTGAGACTTTGTTAATTAAAAGCAGTAGACGCAGCAGAAATTTCAGTAACTTTTACTAATACTAAAATTTTCTCTCTATGGGCAGAAATGAATATTGGCAAAGAGATTGCATTAATTTTTTGGGAAAAGATTGTAGAAGGAGCGGAGGGGCTGCGTCCCGCCACCCAGCTGCCAGCTAGCTTTACACCCGGAAATAATTACACGGAAACTGTATTCATTTAAAATACTGTCCGGCCCGTTATCTGTAGCTTCTTATTGGTTGATTCTCATATCTTGCTTTAACCCATATTTAGTAATTTATATAGCACCACGAGGTGTGGCTTACCAGGAGAGATCTTAACCTGCGTCCATCTCGGAGAGGAGAAGCATGGTGACTGCATATGGCGACTGCCTGAAGTGTCTCCCCACTCCTGCTACCCAGCATTCTGTTCTGTCTACTCCGCCTACCTAATTTTCTGTTCTCTTAAAGGGCCAAGGCAGTATCTTTATTAATAATGAAAGTAACACATAGACATTCCTCCATCAAAAGATTAACAACAAATATCCAAAATCAAGAGAATTCAGCTTATAAAGAGTAGTAACTGAGTCCTTCCTCACATTGTATAGGGAACACCAGTTTCTGGAGCCCCTACATGCTATATTGTCCCAAACAAATCAGGAAAGGCCGGTCATAAATCAGAAAATGTGGCATGATTAATTAAAACTCAGAGAGAGAAATTGGAGTTCAACCTGCAGGTCAGAAAAGCAAAACAGTCAGTCACTGACTCTTACCTCTACTTCAGTCTAAAATGGCCATCCTGCCTCCAAGAATCTCAGAATGAGACTGAGCCTAAGAGCTGTCTCCTCCCATTTTATAATCCTCTCCAGTTCTGGGATTGAGGGTGTGCACCACTACCACCTCATTTCTATGGTAAACTAGTGTGGCTATTGGGATTACAGGTAAGTTTCATTGCTGCCTGGTCTGGAAGGCTGGCCAGTGTGTCTATTTTACTTTTCTGATTTTCAGGCAAGCTTTATATAATAATATACAAATGAAATGTCCCTACCAGGAAATTTGAATAAAGTGGCTCAAAGCCATTGTAATTCCATCCAAAAGTCAGATTATGTGCTAATTTCATGGTATTATTAAATTTTCCAGAACATTAATATAGTTACTGATTCAATATGCAGAAAGAGTTGTATTGCATTTTGACACTGCTGAATTTGTTCCAGGCAATACAAAATTGACTTTGTATTTATTCAGTTACAAGAAATAATCAGAAATAGAAATCATGCCTTATATATAATACATATTAGATTCCTTATATGTAGGCCCATAGTATCCAGCAGACTTTTTCATGAAGCAGAAAATTTTAAAGACAGTTTAATTACTTTCTTTTGTATTCTGCAGAATGTCTCATAGACTCTTTTATGAAGCAGGAATCCTGAAGGATCATTTCACCTTTAGACAAGTTTAGCAGTCATTATTTTGTGGATCCTTTATGTCCAGTTTATCTAACAAACTCTATAAGGAGCCTCTTTGATGCCCATCTTCCTCTTGAAGTAGATTGGTGCTGCCAGGAGCAAATGTGTCTCACTGTCATGAAAAGTCTTAAGTTCTTAAAGATTTTAAATGCCATATTTTGAAGGTCTCTGAAAGATTTGTAGAATACCTATCTAACTGAAATTTATCTCTATATATTTAGAAATCTAACATGACTACAAGCTTGACTATTATAGATGACTATTAACTTATATTTCTTAATTACATTTTTTAAATGAGCTACACAAACACAATATTAGATGTCTCTGTCAATTCTACAGTTTTAAAAGTTGCTGATACTTCCTGTTAACTTAGGTAATATTATATTTTTCTGGAGCCTTTAATAGAGTTGAAGAATTTATAATTATAGTTACAGTTTTCCTTAGTTATGATAGAAGATAAAATAAATGTATTCTAACTTGTTTATTAACATTTTATATGTGATTTTACTATGTTAAAGTTAAAGCCTTCCTTTTTATTTAAACAGAAAAGAGGTGATATTGGGGTCCCCTCTGTGTGCTGTAATTACCATTAATGAATAAAGAAACTGCCTTGGCCTATTGATAGGGAAGAACATAGGTAGGCAGGGATAAAAGGGAACTAAATTCTGGGAGGAAGAAGGCAGAGTCAGGGGAAGCCATGGATTCACAGCCGAGGTAGACGTGCTGAAACTTTGCTGGTAGGCCATGACCTCTTAGTAATATACAGAAGTTAGAGCTAATGGGCCAAGCAGTGATTTAATCAATACAATTTCTGTGTGGTTATTTCAGTTCTGGGAGGCCAGGACAAACAAGCGGGCCCTCCTCCTACACAATAATGTAGGACCACAAGAGATAATTGGTTTTAAATATGATTAAGTGCAACTGCTCGTCCTGTCATTCTAATGCCTCATTAAATGGTAGCACAGGGCTTTAATCATGGTATTTAGAAAGTGAAGCCAAATATTTCAGTATTTAAAAGTTATCCAAAATGAATATGATCAGATAGGTGTGGTGCAAGGTGCACAGAACCAAGGGGAGACTGGTTCAGGACAGTCATCATAGTTATCCCTATAGCCCCATAACTTCAGAGCCATATGTAGGAGGAGGGACTTGTTTGGTTCCGGGCTGCCTGGCTAGCTTAGATCCAAAATAACTACACAGAAACTGTATTAATTAAATCACTGCTTGGCCCATTAGCTCTAGCTTCTTATTTGCTAACTCTTACATCTTAATTTAACCCATTTCTATTCATCTGTATGTCGCCACATGGCAGTGGCTTACTGAGTAAAATTCCCAGTGTCTGTCTTCGGCAATTCCATGATTCTCTCTGACTCCACCCTTCTTCCTCCCAGCAATCAATTCTATCTTCCCTGTCTACCTAAGCTCTGCCCTATCAACAGGCCAAGGCAGCCTCTCTATTCATCAACCAAAAAAAGCAACACACAGACAGAAAGACATCTACAACATTATTGTTCATACTTAGAAGAAAATGGATTTTAAGGCAGGAGGACTGCATTTTGTGGGAGCCTTCTATTCCTCTAGTTAGGACCAGAGCCTGTTTCCTGGCTATGCTAAGTAGTCAGAATCAACCACTCATCCCTATTAAGTCATTTAAATAAACCAAGTTATCCAGTTGTGATATGTAGGCACTCTGGAAGGAAAGTGAACAGATCTCTCTGATGTCCTAACACAGCTTAATCTATTGAATGAATCCTAAGCCATCCAAAGATTCATTGTAAGACTGATTTGAAAAGAAAGAAGAAAAAAGACTGAAAAGGAAAAGGTACATTATTAATGAATACCGAACAAATGGTATTTATTCAGTTTTACTAATCAGGAACAGTGATGAAATCATAAGGTAACTAATCCATTCTTGGGTCCTAAGAGACTGAGATAGAAGGCAAAAGGTAAACATAAATAATCTAATGAAATTGTATAAAGAATTTTTCCCATTTCTAAAACCCTCCCCATTTTCAGTTCCTGTCTCTCCTGCCATGTGTTAGATAAGGAGTAAACGTTTCTTTAGCAGAGATATTCTTACTCTAAGGACTAAGTCTTTTCCCACAGTGAGATTCCCAGGGAAATTAGAATTTCATGGAGTCTACTGTTTTTCTAGTTGTTAGCCAACAAAAATGATATGTCTCTTTTATAAGCATTTATAAGAAATGCTTATTCCTGCCATGCAGGCAGGTTTACAGTGATGTCGATACGAGGTCTATAGAACTTTAAGGTTCAAGTGGGGACACAAAGTCGCAACTACAGGGTATTACCCCTGATAGGTATGGCTAACTCACCATTTGAGAGCATACACAGAGCACAGTAAGAATGAGCTTGTCCTCAGGTACACCCCTACAAGCATTGTTTTCTGGTCATTTGATCTTTTGACTTTTATACCCAAAGCTCCCTCCATAACTAGTTCTACACACTTCAGTTCTTTGTAAATGCCTGAATGCTCCACCTTTAGAGTGACCGCTGTTTAAAGTCTCAGGATCTCCTGACAAGTTGGATGTCATCTAGAGTCACAATTCAGGGCTCCTAACTGAAGGTTTTGCATGCATAAATGAAGCAGCTATGATCCACTTTAGATAAATCAGTCTTCATGCCTTCAAGTTTTTTCTCTGCATACAGGAGATATAAACTCCAGCAAGGGGCACACCTGACTTGGGTCCTTATAAAGTCCCATTTTTGCCTATTTACCACATTTAAGATAATCTCAATTTTTGGCTTTGATCAAGTAGTCAGTCACTTTTAAAAGACTTATATTGCCAGTTACAATCCTGAGCATTTTTGTACTCCTACATCATTTCGTGGGGATTGAGGCTTGGAATCTTATTTAAGCAAGATGTCTAAGTCAGTTAATGATGCTATCAACTTTCTATTTCTTCTGGATCATCATGACTGAGGTAAAAACGAACACAGGATCATTCATTCATACCATACTGGTGTAATGTAATGTTCTTGTGGCTGAACAGATGAACCAACATCTATGAGCATTGGCTGGTCATTCCCAGCACCAAAAAACAGCTCACAACTGTTTGTAATTACAGGCATCGGGGAAAAGATACTCTCTTGCAACCTTCACTGGTATCTGACATGAAATTGATATACACACTGGCAAAATGTAAACACTTAAATTCTATTCTTTTTGAAAATAATATATACATGAAGACATTTTAAAAAAATGTGGAATCACATATATATCTGCCATTTCACCATTTGCATATCTGGTGCCCTAGCAGGGGAGAAGAATGCATCAGATCTCCTAGATCTGGAAATACAAGTAGTTCTGAGTCATCTGATGTAGGTACTAGGAATCACATTTGGGTATGTAAGAGGAACAGTACTATTAAGCAAATTATCCATCTGCCAAATATGTCATTATAATATTAAAAATGAAAATGCCCCATTACTCCTTCTGTCTCCTATCACCTTAAGGTGATGAAAGTCCCCACTAGATGGTTGTCAAAGAATTCAATGGCTCTCTATACCTCTGTGAATAGACTCTCCACATTGCTTCATATTTTGTTTGTTAACACAATTCTATTTATGTGAGTAAAGATAACAAACAGTTTGGTTGAAACCACTCAGAGTCCAGTCAGATTATTTTAAGGTAAGTTCCATAATTTGGGATCTTCTTTTTGACTTTTTGGAGATAGGATATTTCTCTATATGCATGTATGTCCACTCTCTTCCAGCTGCTAGAATTATAGGCATTCAACTCTAAGTCCAGCTGAGATTTATTTTTAAAATTATCTTTGAATAAGAGTTAAAAGGGGACCATCAATATTTTAATAGAAAAACTTCTTAAAATTCTATACTAATAGCTTAAACAGGAATTTCATTTTTATGTTCTCAATAATTGGGCTTTTTTGTCTGTTAATTTAATACATTTAAAAATGTTTGAATTTTGCTTGTGTGTATATATCTTTGCCATGATGTGTATATGGCATTGAGAGGACAACTTATAGGTTTCTATTATCTTCTTATTCTACATGAGTTCTAGAGATGAAAGCCAGGGAATCAGTAGGCTGCAAGTGACCTCAATGGTACTTCTTTGGGTTTTAAGATTATTTATGTATGTGCTGGTGTGTGAGGGTGCAGATGCCACAAGTATAGAAATAAGAGCAAAACTATGTAGGAGTAATATGGGTTTCTTAGAGATTGAACTCAGGACCTCAGGTTCTGCAGCAACAACCTTTACTCATAAAAACTCCTCTCTGGCTTTCACTTGTAGTTTTGAAAACGGGCTATGGACATATGTTTGGCCCTCAAAATAAACTAACACATTCTAAACACAAAAAGGAAAAAAAAAGATAGAAGTATATCATTTTCATTTGCTAGGAGGATTTATTATGCAATTTTTTTCCTGTTTTCCATTACCTTTCAAATAAAATGTTTACAATCTGAAAAGACAATACTTTCCTGATGTAATATTTCAACTAATCTCATTTGAGCATCAACGAGACAACTTTGTTCGAAATGTTTATGTTGTACAAGGCTGTGACCTCATTTTGATCACCATATGAAGATGGACAAAAGTAGACTCTCCAAAGTTCTTGTTTTTACATATCTGTAATGGCCTAAAAACCCATAGTCACATTAAGACACACACACACACACACACCAGAAATTTTGTCTTAAAATCAATCTCATTGCAATTACATTATCTGGCATCTCTGAATAATTTATTTAAAAGGAATAAGATGATTTGCCAAATGGATAACTGATGAAGATGTGAAGATAAAAATTCAAATTGTCTTTGCATATCTATAACACATTAAATTATATTGTGAAATAGACAGTTGAATGATGACTATCTGACCTTATTACATCTCTTCCCAATAGACGAAATGAGTCTTTGGATATACACATGGGGTATTTAACGTGTTTTTTATATTCTCTATTAAGTATTTTAACATTAACATTGTTAAAACATTTTGACAAAACAGCAAACGTTGGGCATACATCATCTCCCCTTAGACTTGTACTTAGGAGACTGATACATGAAGATCATAAGTTCAAATGTATCCCTGGCTAATTACTGACATCCAAGCCAGACTGCATAACAAACAACATTTCAAGAGAATCAGTGAAAAAAATGTGAAAAATAATACCAGGAACAAAAACCCAACACCCTTTCACAGACACCCTTACTTGAAAAGTACGATCACACACTGCCTGATACTTAAACAAAAATGAATCACTTAGAAGATGGCCATCCCATTCTATACATTGCAGCAGAAAATTTCTCTCACTGTGAAAGCACAATAGAAGATTAACAAAAACCACAGAAGGATATAAGGGCCACAAAATAAACTTCACTAAATGGATTTGCCACACATATAGTACACTTTAATATCTACTTCAAATGTTGCAAAATAGAAGTCACAAAGTGATCGTCACAACAGTCTTTAATGAACTTAGTTAATAATTTACTTACTTCAAGGTTACAATGAAAAAGAGATAAGACAAGTTTTGTTTTCTTAAAACTGAAGACAACTGTGATGTCTAAAGTTTTTACCAAATAATTTACATGAATAGGGCCTTTTTATTGTATGAGTTCCTCCCTATTTAAGGATATCAAGGTGATAAAGAAAAACTTTAAGATATTTACAGGGCTAGACACATGGATGAGGTTTTAATACAAGTCCATTCCCAGCACCAAGGTTAGGTGTTTGACAACTTCCAGTAATTCCTGCTACAAGAAGCCCAAAAGGTCTAACCTTCTTGGGACCCAGAATGCAATACCATACAAAGACACACTGCCATAATTAAAATTAAAACAAATCTTTAAATTAAATTTGTTACAAATGTTTTCTCTTGTAATTCCTGTAACATATAGGTTGCTGAGACACCTAAAGGCTCACAGACTATTTCTCCATCATGAATTGGTTCAACTAACAGAAAGCAAGCATGTAGGCTTGAAGTCAGAGAAATCAATCATTCTCAGTCTGTGGTATTATAGGTATTATAGGGAAGATTTAGGCAAAGCTGCTTTATCACTGGGGATTGACCTAAGAGTTTCTATCTACACATCATATTCAGTTTATACTTTCTGCTTCATGCTGCAGATTAAGGGTGTGAATTCTTACTTTCCCATCTTAGCTGTCATGTCTGACACTTGTTCCCACGCCACTTTTACAGCAATCCTGTGTCACTCTTGAACTAAGGCCAAATTAAAATTCTATAAGTTCACTTAGACACGAAGTTTTATCACAGCAACAGAAAAGGCACTAATACATGTCCATTAAGTTTTACACCTGGATTCATTATCTCATGTAATTAAAGAGAAGTATGAAATCTAAAAGGGTTATCTTATTATTTAACTTCATAGGCCTTTTGTCCATGTGAGTCTTCATGTGTAAACAAAATAAAGAAGAATTTATAATGTTTGAACAGATTGTTTATAGTGTCAGTTTTTTCCCCTCCGGAATAAATAATCTTGTGTAACTGAATGTAAATGTATTGGCTAAAGATCTTACCAAATTATTTATATTCAGAGTACCTTCAGTATGAGTTTTGTCAGAATCCTAAAGTCTAATTTTATGTTCAGGGGTTTTAACAGACAAATTACACACTAAATTTTTACTCTTGTATAAAGACTACCATGACTTGCAAAACTTTGCAACACTGATTATATTTAAGTGGTTTCTCTGCAGTATGATTTTTTTCTCATGTTTTCAAAGGTTTCTGATACAAAGGCTTTATCACATTGATTACATATGTTGGATTTATCTCCAGTATGTGTTCTTTTATGTATTTTAAGACTACTGTGTTGTGAAAAAGCTTTACCACATTGACTACATTCATAGGGTTTCTCTCTAGTATGTATTCTTTTATGTATTTGGAGACTACTCTGACAAGTGAAGGCTTTACCACATTGAGTACATTCATAGGGTTTCTCTCCGGTATGTGTTCTTTTATGTATTTGGAGACTACACTGACGTGCAAAAGCTTTACCACAATGATTACATTCATAAGGTTTCTCTCCAGTATGTGTTCTTTCATGCCTTCGATAATGAAACTGATGTGCAAAGGCTTTACCACACTGATTACATTCATAGGGTTTTTCCCCAGTATGTGTTCTTTCATGACTTCGATAATGACTCTGAAGTGCAAAAGCTTTACCACATTGATTACATTCATAGGGTTTCTCTCCAGTATGTGTTCTTTTATGTATTTGGAGATTACTTTGAGATGCAAAGGCTTTACCACATTGATTACATTCATAGGGCTTTTCTCCAGTATGTGTTCTTCTATGCCTTTGAAGATGATTGTGTTGTGCAAAGGCTTTACCACACTGATTACATTCATAGGGTTTCTCTCCAGTATGTGTTCTTTCATGCATATGAAGATGACTATGACATGCAAATGCTTTACCACATTGATTACATTCATATGGTTTCTCTCCAGTATGTGTTCTTTCATGATTTTGAAGTTGACTGTGACATGTAAAGCCTTTACCACATTGATTACATTCATAAGGTTTCTCTCCAGTATGTGTTCTTTCATGAATATGAAGATAACTGGGAGATGTAAAGCCTTTACCACATTGATTACATTCATAAGGTTTCTCTCCAGTATGTGTTCTTTTATGGATTTGAAGATAACTATGACATGCAAATGCTTTACCACATTGATTACATTCATACGGTTTCTCTCCTGTATGTGTTCTTCTATGGATTCGGAGACGGCTTTGACATACAAAGGCTTTACCACATTCATTACATTCATAGGGTTTGTCTCCAGTATGTGTTCTTTTATGTACTTGGAGATTACTTGGATGTGCAAAGGTTTTACCACATTGAGTACATTCATAGGGTTTCTCTCCAGTATGTATTCTTTTATGTATTTGGAGGCAACTTTGACGTGCAAAGGCTTTACCACACTGGTTGCATTCATAGGGTTTCTCTTCAGTATGTGTTTTTTTATGTATTTGAAGATGACTGTTACATGCAAATCCTTTAATGCACTGATTACATTCGTAGGGTTTCTCTCCAGTATGTGTTCCTGTATGTATTTGGAGATGACTACGGCATGCAAAGGCTTCATCATATTGAATATCTTCATAGGGTTTCTCTCCAGTATGAATTTTTTTATGACTTTGAAGATGATTTTGATATGCAAAGGCTTCACATTGAGTATATTCAGAGGGCTTCTCTCCAGTATGACGTCTTTCATGCCTGTAAGGTTAATTGACACATGTAAAAGTTTTACCACATTCATAACACTGTTGAATCTATATGAGTCACATTAGGCTTACTGCAGTCTATTTGCTTATTGGGTTTTAGACATACACTTATCACTATTCAACGTGTATGTTTTTGTAAAATAAGAGGTATGAAACTAAATGGATTGGCAGTTCTACAGCATAGATCTGAGGGAGCTATGATTCAAATGGTGATATCTGTAAAGGCAATGATTCCTTGTCTTCCTTCTTAAAAGAATGACTTGCAAACACAATTCACTTACCTGCCATTGAGGAATAGTGTTTTGTAAGAATTTAATTATCATCAATGCCCTGTGAGCTGTACTTATGAACACTGCTGCTTTAAGAAAAAAACAAACTTCCAGATACATTAAATTATCTTCAGAGGCATATTTGTATCAGCTTGCACATAAAAATTTACCTTCCATGTCTTCGAGAACTCTGACAATGTTCTTCAATATTGTGATCTTCCCATTTGTAGCCTAAAATATAGCACCAGGAAATGTATGATATATTATTGGAAACTGTGCAAAATTTAAGTTGCTATCTTCAGTGATCCTTAGATTCATGCCTAATTTATTCACCTTATTCTCCTCATTCTCAATCAAAATTACAGAAAAGCATTGATAAGTAAGAAATAGTTTTCCTGTTATTTTAAAACATGAAGGAAAATTCACAGTATTACCTATAGCGGTGAGGTTGATATAGGTCTCCAGCATCACATCTTTGTATAGATTCTTCTGGGAAGGATCCAGCAAAGACCACTCTTCCCAGGTGAAGTCAACATGCACATCATTATAGGTCACTGCATCCTAAAATATGCCATACATTATATAACAAAAAGCAAGATACTGACAACATTGTAAATGTGTACTTTTTTGGCAATATAATCTTATAATTCTGGTGCTCCCTGCACTTACTCTATGACACAGGAATTTTAATATAATCAAGTCACTTTAGAAGGAAACTGAATAGGAGGTTTACCCCTATCATTTCTGAACATTTCAAATGGAATAGCATGATGTAAGAGAAATGCCTATTAACAGACAAAGAGAGACAAGCAAACAAATAAACAGTACTAAGTAAACATCACAGAAACTGTATGAACAAATACTAACTACAAAAAATATGAGCAAGCTGGGTGTATTGGCTCATGCCTTTAATTCCAGTACTCAGAAGGCACAGGCAGGTATATCTGCCTCTGAGATGAATGTTAGTCTAGTCTCTGCAATCATTTCCAGAACAGCAAGAAGTAAATATTAAGATCTTGTCTCCCCTGAGAAAAAAAGCATCAATCAAACAAAAAATAGGAAGAACTTGGACGTTTTGTTTGGTTTTTTTTTTTTTTTTTTTTTTTACTTAAGTTCCTACAAGGAGTTATGCATTTACTCCAGTTCTGTATTTGTCTTCCAGAAATCTGAAGTGCTTCAGTTTAAATTGTAACTTTAATAAATCTTATTAAAAGGAACTGTGCATTTAAACTGTTACAGACAGACAGATGAAAACATTAGCAAAGTAAATGTTGATCATAAATAACACAGGGCAGGAGAGATGACCAGAAGTTAAGAGCTCTTGCTAGTCCTGCATATAGGTATACTCAATTGACACTACATATGTGAGTGATTACAATTATCCGTTATTCCAAGCTCAGGGGTTCTAAGACCACCCTTTGACTATTGTGAGGACATGCACATGTTGTGCATATCCATATATGCAGGCAAAAGAGTCATATTCATTTAAAAAAATTAAAACAAATAGGAAGAATGTCAAACACCTGCAATTCAGTTACTCAGAGCCCCAGGCAATATTAATGTCATGAATACTGACATCCTGGGAAAGAAAATGATACCCTCTGCCAAATTTCAAAATTCCAGTTGGGGTTGCAGCTCAGTAAACCAGTGTATGTTTGACATGAACAAAAATATATACTCTAGACCCATCATACAATTATATAAACATATATAATTATATTTTAAAAACCTAGGAATGTTGTCCCACCTTTAATACCAGATTTGGAAGCAAGAGTCAGGTGAATCTTTGTGTTCAAGGACAGTCTGGTCTACAGACCAACTTTCAGGACAGTAAGGGCTACTCAGACAAACTTTGTCTTCAGAAAAAAAATAAAAACAACAAAATTAAAATGAAATCAGGGTAACAAAATGGCTTATCATTGAATATCAATCACTTCAGTTGTATCTTATGTGATCTATAATGGTGGTGAAATCATGACAGCACAAGAAGGAAGCTGGCTGATTAGTTTCAATCATAACATAGTAGAAACAAAGAACAGGAAACGGGTTGAGACTATAGATACTCAAATCACCTCCCCAATGAGAAATGTCTTCCAGAAAGGTTCCTCCAACTAATGTTTCCACAGGCATCACAAAGAAAGTCACCAAGGAGAAATGCATGTTCAAATACATCATTCTATCTGAGTTTTTTATTCACTTGACCAGATTCTGACTCAGGTCACTATAGACTCATGGTTATCTAGGAAGAAAATGCATTTAGTCACCTCAATGATCTTTATAGTTTGTAACAGTCCCTACACTCTTCAAATGTCCAAAATCTTTCCTGAAACTCAAGACAATCTCTTGACTGTATTATAAAACAAGTTAAATAAATCTGTCCAACATACAGTGGCACAGACTGCTCTTTCCCATTGCAAAGGAGAGTAACTAAGACATACTGAGGGAAGACTGGACCAATGCAAGACTGAAACACAGTAGGGCAACCAGATATCTGGGGCTTCTGCTGTGGAATAATCCTCTTGTACATGGTAAAGATTTGTCACTCAACTGGTTTAATAAAATATTGATTGTCCAGTAGCTGGGCAGAAAGTATAGGCAAGGCAGCCTAAGGATGATGGGGAGAAGAAGGGCTGAAGAAGGATGTTTAAAAGAAATCCCACACTAGCTCAGAATTGAGAATAATAAATGGTTATTTATTTAGGGGTAAACTCACAAATCAGAATCCTCTGCTGGAACGGAGAACAGAAACTGAATCCCACAGCCAGAAAAGGGAGCAGACACATGCTTTACATTGGTATAAATAGTATAAGAGGCCATGTCCCAGTGGGTAGTTAACTTAAAGGTTATTGGCTTTATGATTTCCTACACCAAAGGGCAGAGTCAGGAAAGATGCCATGTAGCCACTGCACAGTCAGGACACATAGAAAATGAGGTTAAGAAGTTATAAACCAAGTGGCAAAGCATAAACAGAAACAAAGGTTAATTTAAATGTAGGAGTTACTTAGTAACATGAATGAACTATCGGCCAAGCATTATAAGTAATATTAAGCCTGTGAGTGGTTATTTGAGAGCTGGTAGGCAGGAGAGAGACATATGTCTACATATGGCACTCAAAAGTTTGGCAAGAAATTTGACATTAAACCTGAGAAAATTTTAAGAGGATTCTACACAAACAAAAAAGGAGTCAAACTCAGCTTCTTGGTAACCACTTTTTCTCCACAGGCTCTCTCTGTTTGCTGGCAGTGAGCAGAGGTGCAGCTCCCATGGCTTCCTTATTCAGTGTTAGTGGCAAAAACAGGGGCCTCTTTTAAGAGGCTCTAGTACCAAACACTTATATGGTGTTTATAAGCAACTGACAACACACTACTCAGTGGCAGCATGGACCTAAAAACTCCCCATAGTTGGGGCAATAAATGAGGCTTCTACCAGTACCTACAGCATGAGGCTAGAATTTAAGAAAGCCAAGGAATGGGTCAGAGCCAGCCACCAAAGTCACTGCTTTGGTCCTAGTCATGCCGCTTAGCAGTTTAAAGACTCAAGTGGTCAGAAAAAATATAGAGATATTCTGTAAAGAGAGATTCAAATGAAAATTCTAAAAATTCCCTCTAAATTGTTTGCAGTATTGCAGTGTGTTTAAAATTATACATAGGCTTGGGAAAGAAAAGAAATATATAGTTTTAAAATAGTAAGTAAAGTCCTTAAAAAGGGAGTAAAGTAATATAAAAAAAAGCCATGTAAAGATGGAAAATACACAGCGAATTGGACACTGTATGTTATTGTATTGTCTTTGCATTGTTTGACTGGTGGGAGGAACAACAACTACTGAGAGACATTTGATTATAAATGTTGCTGGATTAATCCAACCTATACATTTTGAAAATGTGTTCACTTCAAAATTTAAGTCGAAAAATGTTACTTTGGAGAAGGGGGTTATGCTTTTGTTTCAACAGAAAATGAAAGTTTGTGGATTCATTCCAGATTAAAGAAAATCAGGTTTGATTGATGATTACTCCCTGAAATCCTGACTACAGACATAAAGAAATAAACTTAAAAGAACTACAAGACACATTATGTATATTTTACCTGCTCAAACACATAACAGAAAATCATCTTTGACTGACCTGTGTACAATGAATAAACAGTCTATACTTGTATCAGTGCAAATATGTAAGTTACTCTTAAAAGGTTATATATTTTCAGAGCAAGGAGACCAGACACCAATAAAAATAGATGATCCTGGTGATTCAGCATTTCAAAATGCCTCTATTACAGTCTCCTCAGAATTCTGTATCCAGAGTTTAAAAACTGCTGGCTGAGATGATCCAGCCTCACAGAATACTGGTCAGGATTTGGCCATAATCGTAAATTTTCTTAGGGTCCCCCAAAGATTACCAGTGCCCCCAGTCAACAAGAAGTAGTCTAGAGAACGACGCCCACATTCCCAAATAATGGATTATGAATGTTTGCCTTTGTACAAGGGGTTGGTTACAATTTTTATTATTCATAGTCAAAATAGGCTAAATGAAAAAGTTAAATTCAGAGATCTCTTTCTAAAAGAAGAAAAGAGGATATGATATAAAATTGATAGAGAAAAAGATAGATTATTGAATCTACTTTAATGCAAAAATCGACTATTAATCTTACATATTTTACATTGGTATAGATTTTAGTTTATTAACACAAATTTAAAGCTAATTTTGTTTATATATATTTTTACTCTTGTTTGGGGTATTATGTTTATGCAGCTCATTTAAAAATATAATGTATGTCAGGCAGTGGTAGTGCACACCTTTAATCCCAGCACTCGGGAGGCAGAGGCAGGCGGATCTCTGTGAGTTCAAGGCCAGCCTGGTCTACTAGAGCTAGTTCCAGAACAGGCTCTAAAGCTACAGAGAAATCCTGTCTTGAAACCCCACCCCCAAAGTAATATGTAATTAAGTAACGTACATTAATAGTCATCTATAATAGCAAACTTACAGTCAGGTATGTTTTCAAGGTCATACAGTTCAATATACATAGGCAATCTTAAAGTACTTTAAAGACCTATAGAATATGGCATTTAAAATGTTTTAAGACTATTCAACAGTGAGAAACATCTGCTCCTGGTAACACCAATTACTTCAAAGAAGATGGTGTTCATTGTAAAAACTCCATATGGAGTTTGTTTTCTTTATGGCAAAATCTAGCTAGCCATGTGAGAAAAGAAACTGCCCTTGCCTTAACTGCTGAGAGTTACTATCTGAACTGGACCAGCGGGACACAAGAAAGGTAACTACTGATTTTGACAAGACAAGGTACTAGAGTCCTTCAAAATTCCCTGCTTCACAGGAAAGTCTGTCAGACAAGCTAGGGTTGTAGGCCAGAGCTGGATGTCCAACATTGCAAAGGAACTTTGGGTGACTGTTCAGGCAGCTTGAGGTTCCTGTCATTAGGTATTATTCACCTTTTTGGGGTCATTGATGGAGTTGAAGACTAAATAGTTATAATCTTTCTTAGTCATAATAGAAAGTAAATTAGATACAAACTTTAGACTCACTAAGAAAGACAATTAAGTACTTTCTCTAATTTTGTCAAATGCAAACAGATTAGATGTGTTACTATAATTCTTACTTAATAATTACTTTTGCTGTATATAATTTTACAATGTTAAAGTTAAAACCTTCCGTTTAATTAGACAAAAAGGGGGGGAATGCTGTGAAATAATCTTTTATACTGTGAAGATTTGTCACTCAAACTGGTTTAACAAAACACTAATTATCCACTGGCTGGGCAAGAAGTACAGGTGAGATGGCCAAACTAAGTATGATGGGATATTGACCGAGGCTTTCTTACTGCCCGGTCCTGTAGCCATTAAGTCCCAAAGAAACTTATAGAGGACTATATTAATTATAAAACTTATTGGCCCATTAGCTCAGGCTTCTTATTAACCCTTATAACTTATATTAGCCCATTATTCTTGTCTATGTTAGCTACATGGCTCAGTACCTTTTTTGGCGAGGCATTCACATCTTGCTTCCTCTGTGGCTGGGTCATGACTGCAGACTAAAACTTCCCTCTTCCCAGAATTCTTGTTGTTCTACCTCTATTTCCCAACTGGTTATCCCGCCTATACTTTCTGCCTGACTACTGGCCAATCAGCGTTTTATTAAAAATAACAGATAAAAGACCATTGTCAAGGGCAGGGTCAGGAGAGATGCCAGCCACCCACTGAGCAAGCAGAACATGTAAAAAATAAGGTAACAAGTCATAAGCCATGTGGCAAAGCATAATAGAAATATGGGTTAATTCAAATGTAAGAGTTAGTTAGTAACAAGCCTGAGCTACTGGCTGAGAATTTATAAGGAATGCTAAGCCTCTGAGTGGCTATTCAGGAATTGGTGGGTGAGAGAGAAACATCTGTCTACAGGCTTCAGTTTAAAAGGGCTTAGATGGCTCTAGCCCACACCTTCCCATACATCTCACTCTTTGGTTACCTCCACTCTGTATATGCAGCTCTCCATGGAAGTCATCTCATAGCTTAAATATCTCAATATTTTTTTAAATGTTTATTATGTATACAATATTCTGTTTGTGTGTATGCCCGCAGGCCAGAAGAGGGCACCAGACTCCATTACAGATGGCTGTGAGCCACCATGTGGTTGCTGGGAATTGAACTCAGGACCTTTGGAAGAGCAGGCAGTGCTCTTAACCTCTGAGCCATCTCTCCAGCCCGTATCTCAACATTTTATGGTCTCAAATATAACCCAAGCATCATCTTGAAAGCATCATGCAATGAATTCTCATAGTATCCTCATTGGAGCTCTAACTCCAGCCAACACAGATGCCTACAACACTGCTGAACTGAAACCACAGGCTAAGAATGCATGGCCTCAAATTTTGCATCTTTCTTGTTTCCAGAAGCAGAACAACACTGATGATTCCCTCAAGTTTGGCTTCTAAGGTGTGATGGATTTTGCCATGCTTGGACCAGAGTTGCAGCAGATTTTGTATGACGTTGCTTTTTGGTACTAGGAATCACATTGCCTAATTCTTCCATTAACTAATGACATAGAACTATATGATGGATTCTTACCCTTAGGGCACCTTGCTAGGCTTTCAGTGTCTTGTCATTAATGGTGATAATCTCCCTGAAAATTCCTGCCTCTACTCACATGTGAATACCATCTAAAACTACCTAGTGATGTTTTTCTCTACAACCCACAGATTTTTCATTTATTTATGACTGACCCATTTGTTGCTTTTTTCACTGTAGTCCTGAATGAAACATAAGCAATAGCCACCCAAGAGTCAATATTCCATCTAAGAAATCAGCCTATTATTTTTGAATTCTGTCTTACTCAAGTTCTTGGGGGAACTGGCATAATAAGAAAGGTTAGGGGCCAAATTATCACACAAGTGATCCTGAGCTTAATTTATCATGGAGTCTATTTCCCACTGGAATCCTATGACCTGGTCCTCCACTATCTGCCATTGCTCTCAACACTCCCGTCTTCCAGGTCCACTAAGAGCAGCTGATTAAGCTCTATGTAGAGCTTTCTATAACTTTTGCCATCCAAAGTCCTGCTATCTTCCACATTTTCCAAATGATAACATTCCCAGGTTCTGCCCAAGAACAAAATCACTTTTGCTGTACCATTTTTGTTCTAACTTACTTCTTTGCTTCTGTGATTAAATTCTCTAATCAAAAGCATCTCAGGTAATGAAAGGACTTATCTGGCTGATTCTGTCAGATCACCATCCACCATTGTGGGAGTTTAGGATAGAAATTCAAGCTAGAAACTGCAGGCAAAAACCATGAGCAATGTGTTTCCTGGCTTTCTCACTTAATTGGACATTGTTTTATGCTCAGTCAGTTGTCTTATCTAACACAGGCCAACATTTTTTAAGGGATATTGCACCCTCAGTGGAAGGGCCTTCACACATCAATCAACATAGTTTCTCGAAGACATTGCAACCAGCCCTTCTGATGGGGTCACATTTTCAACTGATGTTCCCACAGATGACTGACTATAGGCTCTGACATGTTGACAGTTGGAGGTAGCTAGGACACAGAGACAATAATATATGAGAAGGTTTTAAAAACCCAAAAACCAATGTATCAACCACATCAATAACTTAAATAGTAAAAATGCAAAAATTGATACCAGTAACAACTGGAAAACATGGATATATGAAGAAATGAAGAGAGACAAGCATCTAAGATCAAGAATAGAAAACTAAAACTGTTTCTCCACAGAAAGTCTCCAAACCAACAAACTCAAGGAACTCATAACATTATATAATAAATTTTCATAAAATAAAAACTAGTGAAGGTTCATCATTTTCCAGAGAAACAATATAACTAGATTATAACTAAAAAAAATCATACAATGTAGATAAATAAAAGGAGACACAAAGACAGACCTACAAATTTAACATGGTCCTTTGAACAAGGATTAGAAGATTCTAACCAAAATTAGAATAGAAGAAATCATTGACCACCACTCACCCTGTGCACTCCAGTTCTCTCCTTTGCCATTAATAGAAAATGGGTGGGGTAGAGATGATTGTTCCACCAAAATTAGATTTGCTTGAAGCCTTCTGATGTTTCCACATTGCAGAAAATAATTTTGACTACTAAAACTATCTCATTCTCTTTTGATAAAGAAAATGATGTCCATTAGGATCATTTATTAACCATTTTGCCTCCTATGATTGATGATTAGGTGTATATCTGTATTATATATCTAAAGCAACCCATTTGCCTCTAATTGCTTTATAAGTCTTTAAGACTTCTGGAAACAAGTCTATCTCCATTTTTATGTGCATGTTTGTATGTGTGAGAGAGAATGTTTTCCATGTGTGTACAGGTGACACACCAAAGAGTGTGTCAGATCCCCTGGATCTGGATTAGCAAGTAGTTACGAGCCTCCCAATGTAGCATGAATAATAAAAACCAAGAGACAGAAATTAGGGCTCAACCTGAGAACCAGATAAGCAAAGCAGCCAAGCCACTAAAGAAGTCTTACCTCTACCAAGGCTAGGTGACTACAGACTAAGCAAAGTAAGCAGCAAGAGCCTCTATTCCCTCCCGTTTTAAATTCTCTCCAGTGCTGAGATTAATGGTGTTTGACCCCTAGTACTGGGATTAAAGGGGTTAGGCACCACTACTTGGATTTGTTTGTATATTGATCTTGTGTAGCCGAGGGTGGCCCTGAACTCACAGAGATCCATCTTCCTCCAACTCCCAAAACCTGAATTAAAGGTGTGTGCTACCACTGCCTGACCTCTAGTGGCTTAGTTTTGCCCTTCTGATATTCAGCCAAACTTTATTTATTAAAACATAAATAGACTATTATTATATCTGAACTTGGGTGTTGGTATATGAACAGAAGCCAAGAATGATACTTGTTGAGTGACATGGGCTGCCCACATACTGTAACTTTTTATCCAACAAACTAAAAGTCTTTCACAGATTAACAACAACAGAAACCTAAATAAAGAAAAAAGCAAATAAATGATCCCTGTGAACTTGATGAATCATTATTAAGATGTTGGGACCAGGTATGCTTCCCACAGACCTTCCCCACTCACTGTTACCCAAAACCCAATATTCAGGGTTACACCATGGCTGCAAGAGAACTCCAGCTGCAGCTTCTCCTTCCCTGTCCACGTCTCCTGATGATTCCAGAACCATCTCCACCTGCCCTTCCCTTCACAGCTCATCTCTGTATCCCAGCACCTAACTGCTTGTCACATCTGCCAGAAGACCAATTTAAGCTGCCCACACATATAGCGCATTATCTCTTACCTCAGATCTGATTTTCACAGTTGCCCCTATTACTGTAGTACAACACCAGAGGCAACTCCCGCCCCATCTCCATGCCTCCTGTGTATCCCTAAGATCATTTCTCCTGACCTTCCCTTCTCCTAGTTTCCAACACCAGCAAGCATTTTCCCTTGAACACACCAGCCAAGAAGGCCAGGACAAAGGGCAACACTCAGCCAATACATGCTCTGAAACTCCAGAGACCAAACAGAAAAACTCCATGAAAAAAAAAAAAAAACCCTCCCATCCAACCAAGATGAAATCAGAAACCAGCACCTAGACCCACAATCACACCAAAGTCAGATGCCCTAGCATAAAAAAAATAATCAATAGCAGCCAAGGCATGTTACCACAAAAGTTCATCAGGCCCTGAATATTCTAACATAGCTGAAATACAAGAAAAAGGCTGCATGAAGATGACAGAAGCCCTTAAAAAGAAAATTCCTTAAATAAATTCATGAAAATACAAACAAATATCTTGTTCCAAACACAAGGTCTCCCTGTTATAATTCTGCTGGCCTACCACCAACCCCCAACCTTCCCCGCCCTGCTTTCCAAAGAGGCAAAATGATCTCATGCCTTCTCTCCTCTCCTTTCTCTCTGAAGAGGCAACCATTTTCTCTCCCTTCCCCCTTTCCTCTTGTCTCCCCCTTCTCTATCTCTTTCCCCATAATCCCCTTATTCTTATAACTTCCCAATACTCATTAAATAAACTCTATACCTAAGTTCTCTCCAAATGGCATAAATATTCTGCTGTTAATACAATTTGTGTGTCTAAAACTTATGTTTTACAAAGAATTCCCCAGGAGCTGAATTAAGGATTCACCTTAAGCAGGTCAGATGCACCCCTCTTGCAATTTCCTGATCCTGACACCCTCCTCCTCAATCACCAGGACATAAAGAATTTTTTTTCTTCCTAAACTTAACCTTGTCCTCTGCTCTGCTCTGCTAACACTTTGCCAGGTTCAAGAAATACTGAACAGTTCCACACTACAAATCCTGGACAAGAGTGAGGTAAGCAGCTATCGCAGTACATGACCAGCACCTAGCTTTCTCAGGTCCCCCAAGACTCTGACATTCACAAACAGGCAGGAAGCAGTCTTGAGAACTTGACAGCCCCATCCCCTTAATCTGCCATGACTAGCTCCTTGCCTTTTTATTATAAGAAAAAGATGGACATGTTATAATTCTGTTGGCCTTCCCTGCTACCCGGGTACGCTGTCCCTTTAAGAGACAAGTTTCACCCACCCCCAATCTTCACCCTTCCTGATCTCACACCTTCTCTTCTCATCTCCCTCTGTGTGTTTGCCCTTCTGAAGAGGCAACCATTTCTCTCTCTTCCCCCCTTCTCTTCTCTCCCACTTTCATAAAAAAAATACAGATTAATTTACACATTGTTTGACAGTGGTAAACTTCAATATCCTACACTCAACAATAGATAGGTAATCCATACAGAAAGTAAAGAGAAATATTATAGATAGTAGACTTTATAAACCAAATGAACCTAACAGATACTATAGGACATTCCACCCAAACAAAAAGAATACATCTTCTCAGTACCACATGTAATTTTCTCCAAAGTTGATGACATACTTGGATACAATACAAGTCTCAACAAGAAAATTGAAATAAGTTCCTGTATCCTATCAGGCCACCATGGATTACAGTTCAATATTAAAAAAAAAACAAACAAACAAAAAACCAGAAACAATAGAAAGCTTACATACTCATGGAAACTGAACAACTCTCTACTGAAGAAAATGGATCAAGACAGAAATAAAGGAAGGAAATTAAACACTTTATAGAGTTCAATGAAAACGCACACACAACATAACCAAACTTGGGGCCACAATGAAAGTGGTGGCAGTGAGGGCTTACATAAATACAGAAAACAAGAGGCACCTTATACTAGCAACTGTCGGGCAAACATAAAGCTCTACAACAAAACAAAGTAAGCATACCCAACAGGAGTAGACAGGAAGAAACTATCAAACTAAGGGCTAAAATTCACAAAATAGAAACAAAGAAAAATACAAAGAATCAATGAAACACAGATTTGGTTCTTTGAGAAAATCAACAAGACAGACAAACCCTTATCCAAACTAAGAGACAGAGAGAGAATATCCTAATTAATAAAATAAAAATTGAAAAGGGAAATAAGGACAATGAGGAAAACTGAAGAATCATAACTACATATTTAAAAAACCTGTGCCCCACCAAATTATAAAAGAAATGGATAATTTTCTTGGTAAGTACCACTTACCAAACTTCAATCAATATCATATAAAATTTTAAATAGAACTATAACCCCTAGTGAAATGCAACAAGTCATTACAAATCTCCCACCCACCCCCAAACTAGGGCCAGATGATGTTAGCCCCGAATTTTACCAGATTTTCAAAGAAGAGTTGAAACCAATACACCTCAAATTATTCCATGAAATAGAAACAGAAGGAACATTATCCAATTCATTTTATGATGCCACAATTACACAGATACCCATAAATTAAGGTTCTTGTTTTTAAATAATCACAGATAACTTATAACAGGTGCTGCTACATCAGATATGTTAAACCTGAGACAAGGGGCAGTGGAAAGTTAGGTTTCTGGATTTGTCCTTAACAATTGGGCAATTGCAGTCAGGTTGACAGACTCTGGAAATTCCAATTTCAGGTATTCAATGGGTTGTAGCCCCTCTGCTGGATGACCTTGAGATTATTAACCTAATTCAGCACAGATTTTTTAGAGTTGTGATAAATAAAAAGAGAATTACAGACCATTTTCCCTCATGAACATATTCACAAATACTCAATAAAATACTTGCCAACAGATTCCAAAAACATGAAAAAGATTATCTAAACCGATTGCGTAGGCTTCATCCCAGAGAGGCAATACAAAAATCAGTAAAAGTAATCCACCATAAAAACAAAGTGAAAAAAAAAAGTGTCTTCCTACTAGATGCTGGAAAAAAAAGATACATAATAAAAGTCTTGGAGAGATTAGGGATGCAAGGTTCATACATAAACACAATGAAGGAAATTTAAAGCAAGCTTATAGATAACAACAGATTAAATGGAAACAAACTCAAAGTAATTCCACTAAAATTTGGAACAAGATAAGGCTGTAAACTTTATTTCTATGAAATATAGTACTTGAAGATTTAATTAGACCAAATAAACAACTGAAATATATCAGTAGGATATAATTTGGAAAGGAAGAAGTCAAAATATCCTTATTAGAAGATGATCGTATACATAAAGTGACCCTAAAAAAAATCAACAAAGGAACTACAGCTTTTAAAAACTACATTTTAAGAAAGTGACTAGGTACAAGAGTAACTAAAAAAAAAAAAAATCAGTAACCCTCCTCTAAAAAAATAAGAGACTGAGAAAGCAACAAGGGAAACAACAGCCTTAAATAATAAAAAAAAATACACTCAAGTAACTCTAACAAAGCAATTGAAATACTTGTGTGACAAAAGCTTCAGGTGTTTGAAGAAGGAAATTGAAGATGCTATCAGGAGATGTAAAGATCTCCCATGCTCATGGACCAGTAGATTAACAGAGTAAAAAGGTTATCCTATCAACAGCAACCTAGATTCACCACAACCTGTAGTGGCATTTCAAATGTATTTTAATAAATAAAGACTGCCTGAAGATCTGAGAGTAAAATAGTTCCACTAACTAGCCTTATGGACCAGGTAATAACATACACCTTTAATCCCAGTAGCCACAATGGTACACACCTTTAATCCCAGTTGTGCATACCTTTAATCACAGCCCTAGAGAAAAATCTAAGATGGGGCGGGGGGGGGGGGGGGGGGGGGGGGGGGGGAGGAGAGCTCTCAGATGCGTAGATTCCTTTTGAGATTCCAGAGGCAGGATTGCCATTTCAGATTGAGGTCAAGGTAAGAGCCAGTGGCTGGCTGATTTGCTTTTTGGATCTTCAAATTGAACCCAAATTTCTGACCCTGAGATTTTATTAATCATGTTTCAACAATCCCCATCAAAATTCCAACACAAATGTTTAAAGACCTTGAAAGGACAATTTATAACTTCATATAAATAACAACAAAAAACCCGAATAGCTAAAGCAACCCTGAACAATAAAAGAACTGCATTCATTGCATTTGCAGTAAAATAGACAAGTTTAAAGACCTGCAAAGGACAGTTCCTAGTTTCCTATGGAATAACAAACAAAACAAACAAACAAAAAAACCCAGATATTTAAAATAATCTTGAACAATAAGAGAACTGCATAGCATTGGAAGAAAACAATGGAATTGAATTAAAGACCCAAACATAAATCCAAACACACATGGATACCTAATTCCTGTTAAGGAAATTCAGAAATACAAAACTGGGGGCGAGGGACCTGCACCTTCAACAAATGGTGCCTAGTAACCTGAACCTCTGCATGTAAAAGAATTCAAATAGATTCACACTCATCAACTTGCACAAAACTCAAGTCCAAGTGGGTCAAAGACCCCCAACATAAAACCACACACACTGAAACTGATACAAGACAAAGTCGAGGAAAGCCTTAAATACACTGGTAAAGGAGACAACTTTCTGAACAGAACACCAAGAGTGCATGTAGTAAGATCAATACTTAATAAATGGGTCCTCATGAAACTGCAAAGCTTCTGTAAGGCAAAGGACACAGTCAATCAGACAAAGAGAATGGAGAAAGATTTTTAACCACTCCACATCCAATAGAGACCAAGTATCCAAATATGTAAAGAACTCGGAAAACTAGATGCTGAAAGCTGTGGAGTAATCCTTCTGCATACTGCAAACAGGTATTACTCTCATTGACTAATAAAGAACTGACTGGTCTATAGATGGATACAAAGAGATTAGGTGGGGGAGGCAAACTAAGAGAATGCTGGGAACAAGAAGGGTGTAGTCAGAGGAGTCACCAGTCAAAGAGAAAGCAAGACATGACAGTGAGGTAAATGCAACAAACCACGGGGCAGCACATATATTAATAGAAATGGGTTAATTTAAGTTTTAAGAGCTAGTTAGTAATAAGCCTGAGCTATTGGCTGATCATCTGTAATTAGTATAAGCCTCAGTGTGTCTATTTGGGAGCTGCTGGTAGAAAAGAAACATCTGCCTACAGTTGAAGATCTAAATAATCCAAATAAAAATGGGTTACAGATCTAAGCAGAGAATTCTCAACAGAGAAACCTCAAATAGCTTTTACCCTGTAATATCTCAGGGCTCTTATTATTAAGACCTATTAAAACTTGTGTTACATATTGGCACCTAAGTTTGTGGTATGAATTCATGAAAAAGTCACTTGACTGTGGCTTTGCAGCCTCTGGCACAATGCAGAGCTGCACTTGGGGGCTCCTGCCAGAGTCACTGCACTCCCACTAGGTTTTCTTTGCTTTTTTTCCCCAAACCTCTGAGCAAGTTTGGGATTTTCTTGTTGTAGCCTCTCTAAAACAGGCTCCAGCTGTCCACTAAACTCCAGAAGAACCTGGGCTCCAAACACCTGCTTTAGACCGGCTGGTTCTGCCATCAGGCAGCTTCCACCACACGTGCTTCCTCCGCACAATCCCGTGTATGTTTTCAGACAGCCAGCTCCCTCTCCCCCGTGGGTTGTGAGTTTCCTCGGAACCCCTCCATGAACTGCTGCCAAACTAGGTCGCCGCCTTGATACCGCTGAGACTTCTACTGTTGTGGCCACAACATACACACTAGCAACTGCAGCTGTCTTCAGCCAGGCCGCGTACTGCCTGTGTCTCCACTCAGACATGCTACTCAGCTGCAGCCTCAGGCTCCACAGTCAACAGATTTGGTGAGACAACTGGGAATTCGTACTTAGAGGGGGGAATTGGTTAAAAAGATGAGAGTTGTTTGCTCACATTAAAATATAGCAAACACTATTACAATGGAGGGATTTAGGTCTCCTTATGAAAATATGCTGGACGGTTTGAAAATGGAACGATCAAATGAGAGGATGACTAATCTAGATGGAGCTTACGTAATGGACAGTTTGAAAATGGAACGATCAAATAAGAGGATAACTAATCTAGATGGAGCTTACATAATGTCGATGATGAACATTATTGATTCCATCATTTTTGTCTTTTCACTACAAAAGTTGGATAATATTGCTGGGCGCTAAGATACAAGTTTTAGAAAAAGTTGCTGGTTGTGGTGGTGCACGCCAGTAGGATTTGCTGAAGGAGGCACAGGTAGGAGGATTACGAGTTTGAGGCCAGCCTGGGCTAATTAAAATATATATTTATATATATACATATATACACATACATATACATATGCATATATATACATATATGTTTTAGAAAAACTTAATAAAACAAATCATAGAGATATTCAGATCCAGACAGAGTAATTTAAAGGAAACAATTTCAGCATTACATTATAAGGTTAGAGAGGAACAACCTAACGTTTTCAAACAGCTCTACAGGACTGTCAAATGATAGATATCCCCAAATTAAGAATAAAAATTTGAACAAAAAATTCAATCCTGTGCAAATTTATTCACCACATATATCCTAAGTGTTCTTTAAATACCAATACGGTTTTTGAAAGTTTATTTGTGGGTGTATGTGTTTGTGTATATGTATGTATGTTTGTGTGTGTATGTGTGTGTGTCTGGGTTTGTGTGATATGTGCTTGTGTGATGTGCGTATGTTTGTGTGTCTATGTTTGTTTGTTTCTGTTTGGGTATATGTTGGTATTTGTATGTATATTTATGTGTGATGTATGCATTGTGTGTATGTTGTATGTATATTTGTGTATGTGGGTGTGAGAGAGAAAGAAAGGTGTGTGTGATATGAGTATCTGATGTGTGAGTGCAGTTACATGCTATACCTAATGTGTACTGGTCAATGGACAACTTTCAGGGTTTCGTTTATTTCTACCATGGTTTCTACATGTGAACAGCAACATGTTTTTAGCTGATGAGTCAATCTCAAGATCTCACAAACACATATTAAATAAACTTTATAGATTAACTGCTGGCACCAAAAGTCAATCTAAATATACTTGTTTTGTGTGACTGCTTTTGAAACATACAAGCACTAACTCAAGTTTATTACTGAACCAACCTAAGTCAACTTCATGACTGGGGAGAATTTAGTGCTTAAAGTAATATTATAAAGCAATAGTGGCTACAATTACCCAAATTCACTATATCCATTGGTCTATGCAATTGCTAACAACAGTTTGAAACACTTCCTCCTACTGTGAAACTCTCTAGAGTTGCAAATTACAAATATCTACATTAAAACAGTTTTACATAAAATTCCACTTTCTAGGCTCCATCTCCTGACTGTTAGGATTAAAATTAACTCAGATCTTGTTGAGTAAGCTTTAGTAAGCTCTTCTTAAAATCCTGATAGGCAGCCAAATTTGGTTACCATTACTCTACACATGTTGACCTTCTGTTTTTAAATCCTCCCTATCAACCCCTGCAAATGTGTGAATGGCACAATGCATGTGAACAATGCCCTCAGTCTCTGCAACCTCTGTTGCAGCTCTCATTGGCTGAATCTTTTTCCCTTTTAATTCTACAAGAAGCAATAAACCAAGGTCTTCAGACCTCTCAGTAATTTTTAACTGTTCAGAGGAGTACATGGCATGCACCCCAGAACTCAGAAGCTGGGATAAAAACTGCCATGAATTGGTGGCCAACCTGGGCTAGATAACAAAAACAACAGCAAGATTCTCTTCAGGAGAGTAGAGCAGGGCTAAGAATTTCAAGTGATTGAAAAACTCTTAATCCTCAGAATAGAACGAGATTTACAAAACTTTAACTACAGCACTCTGGTTCCCATATGGAAAATAACTTTAACAAATGTGTATAGCCACTATGGAAATCAAAATGGCAGTTCCTCAGAAAACTGGGAATAGATCTACCCCAAAATGCTGCTATAGCACTTTTGGGCATATATGCAAAGAATGCGCCATCCAACCAAAAAGACACATTCTCAACTATGTTCATAGCAGCTTTATTTGTAATAGCCAGAAAATGGAAACAATTTAGATGTCCCTCAACCAAAGAATGGGTAAAGAAAATGTACTGTATTGATATAATGGAGTATTACTCAGTTATTAAAATATGGACATCATTTGCAGAAAAATGGATGAAACTAGAAAAAAAATGATCCTGGACTTAGATATGGCTCAGAGGTTAAGAGCACTGGCTGCTCTTTCGGAAGTCCTGAGTTCAATTCCCAGCAACCACATGTTGAGGCTTACAACCATCTGTAATGAGATCTGGTGCCTTCTTCTGACCTGCAAGGAGACATAAAGGCAGAACGCTGTATACATAATAAATAAATAAGTCTTTTTTTTAATAGGTAAGAAAAATATCATCCTGCGTGAGGTAACCGAGACCCAAAAAGACAAACACAGTATAAACTCATAAGTAGATATTAGCTGTAAAGTAAAAGATATTCATGCTACAATCCAAAGTCCCTGAGAAGCTAATTAAAAGGAGGACTCAGGGGGAACACAAGGATCTCCCTGGAAAGAGGAAATAGAATGGATTTTCTGGATAGACTGTGGATGGTAGGTATGGGAATAAGGGAAAGCAGGCTGGATTTAGGGATGAAGGCAGAGAGTATGGGGCAAACTACTGGAATTGGGAGACATTTAGATGTCGATATGAAAACCCAGCGCAGCCTCTTAATATAAGTCTTATTGACTGAACCATTTCTTTCTAATTCTAAAAGAAGCAGTAAATCTACCTGTTCAGAAAGTCCTTAGATTCTATGAAAATAACAATAGTCAGGACTCCCAGGAAAGGGGGATAATGAGTCTGAATAGCCTTCTCTAATCAGGCAAGGTTTTCAGTATTGGGACTGGGAAACCAACCCAGCCACAAAACCTTCAACCTACAATTAAGTCCTACTTGCAAGAAGCAGTTTATTGGTGGCTTAGAACTTGAGGGAGTGGACAAACAATGAAAGGTCTAACTTTAGGCCCATTCCAAACACTGCTTGGATGTCCAAGAACCTGAAGCTCAATAGCCCAGAGATCTAGGATAAAACCAAAGACTAGCAAAAAAAAAAAGAAAAAAGAAAAAAGAAAAAAGTCATATTCTGCTATACACATAGAATTGTACCTAGCTCAATTTTATTCATTAAAGTCTAATTCAGAAACTGATGGAGGCAAATGTAGAGACCCATGGCCAAATATTAGAAGGAGCTCAGGAACCCATGCTGATAAGGGGAAGAACTGTAGCTGTCAGAGGGATTGAGGACACCAGGAGAACACACCCCACAGAATTCAATAACCCGGTCATAAGTGCTCACATAAGCTGAAGCATCAATCATGGATCATGTAGGGGTCTGTACTAAGTTCTTTGTATATATGATATGATTACATACCTTGGTATTTTTGTAGGATACCTAAAAGTGGGAGTACGCATGTCTTTGTCTCATTTACCTGATCTGGGACCCTTCTCATCATAAATGGTTGTCTTATGGACTGTGCCTAGTCTTACTATAACTTGTTATACCATGTGCATGGGTTGTTTTGTGCCATTTGACACCAAGTTAGAGACAGCAGAGAGGTAGGAGCCTCAACTGAGGAAATGCCTTCATGAGATTCAGTAGTGAGGCATTTTCTCAATTACTGTTTAATGGAGGAGGGCCCAGACCACTGAGAGTAGTGCCATCCATGTGCTGGTGATTCTGCACTCTATAAAAGGGAAGCTGAGCAAGTCATTTGAAGTAAGCCAGTAAGCAGCATTTGTATCAGCTCCTACACCTCCAGGATCCTGCCTGTTTGTGTTTCTGTCCTGACTTCCTTTAATAATGAACATCAATTTGGAAGTGCCAGCCAAAACACTTTTCTCCCTAACTTGACTTCTGGTCATGGGGTTTCATCACAACAATAGAAACCCTAACTGAGAAACCTACATCTAGTTGATATCTATGAGAGATTTATGTTTTTCTAAAGGGAAATGGCTCTATCTCTGCAACTTTTCATATCTTTCTCTTTTGTTACTTTCACACCCCATATGCAGCTTTTCACGGCAGATGTCTCATAGTTTGGTTATCTGAACATCCTGTGGTCTCAAATTCAACCCACTTTCATCTTCACAGCTTCATATATTGAACTCTCACACTTCCCTTACTGAGGCTCTGACTCTGCCAAACACAGATGGGTACATTAGTGATGAACTGACCACAGAAGAAGAATTCAAGACCTTTACATTTTGCAACTTTCTCATTTCCAGAATCACTACAATATAGGTGATTTTGCCATGTTTTGATGGACCTTACCAAGTGTGGACTACAGTTGTTGCAGGTTCTGTATGAAGTTGCTTCCTAGGACTAGGAAGCCTACTTTGCCTACTCCTTCCATAAATTAAAGACTTAGCTGAATGGAGTCTCACCACTGGGACAACTTCCTAGGCTTCTAATTCAGAACAAATATCTTCTCTTTAATGGTGCTAATCTCCTTGACAATTCCTCTTTTTCACCACTTGACTGCCATATGAAACTACCTACTTCTGTCTTTCTCTACAAAACACAGACTTTTCATTTCTTGCTAAGTCCACTGTTTTTCACTGTAGACCTCAATGAGTCATCAGTAATAGCCATCTAACAGAAGCAATATTTTCTCTAAGAAAGCAGCCCATTACTCTTTAATATTGCCTTGCTCACTTTCTTGGGATATGGAGAGAATAAGAAAAATTTGGGGCCAAAATATAACACAAATGACCTGTATTCATGGAGTATTATAAGCATCTGCGCTTACTTACCAGGAAATGGTCACCTGATAAGGCCATGAGGAATGAAGCCAGTCTCTGGTTAGAGTGGCCACAGAAAGGGAGGAGGCTATAATGGTTTTATTGACAACAGTCACATGTTTTATACCTTTATCAGAAACAGAACATAATGGCAATTTCCATAATCAATACAATTGTAGTTGTCATGACACAAGGAAGTTTGTAAACTATTCACAGTACACAAAATTAATGTCTAATACCAATTGTACCATTAAGCTTACATGCTTCCTTGACTACTAACGGATCATAAAGAAAAACACAAAGCAACCTGAATGCTTCACTGCCATTGGGTTACATCAGTATCTCAGAAGGCACACTATGCCCCAGGAGCCATGGAGTTTAACCTGGAAAAACCTATGATACATATCTCTCAAGGCAGGAAAGCCAGGTCAAATCCATGGTTCCCTGCAGAGCCTATTGCCCACTAAAATCCTATGACTTTGACCTCCACTGTCTGCCATTACTCTCAACCTTCCAATCTTCCAGGTCCTACCAGAACAACTGATTAAGCTCTGTGAACAGCTTTCTATGGTTTTTGCCATCTAAAGTCCTAATATCTTCAACATTCCTCCAAAAGTCAATATTCCCAGGTCCTTTGCAGCAACAAAATAACATCTGAGGTACCATTTTTTTTTTGTTCCAACTTTCTTCTCCGTTGCTGTCATAAAATTCTCTAACCCAAAGCAATTCAGGTAATGAACAGATTTATTTGGTGGGTACCCCTAGGTTACAATCCCTCCTTATAGAAGCTTATAGGATAGAAAATCAAGCAAGTAATTGAAGGCAAAACATGGGGAAATATTGTTTCCTAGCTTTCTCTCTCGCTCTGTCACTGTCTCATGCTCAGCGAGCTCTCTTATCCAGTCCAGGCTCACTTGCTTAGAGATATTACCAACTCAGGGGAAGAGCCTCCTCACATCAATCATAATCAACACAGTCTCTCCCAGAAACAGCAACCAGGTATTCTGATCTAGCCACACTCTCAATTGATGTCCCCTCATATGACCCTTAGCTATGTCTGACACTGACAGCTGAGTCTCATTTGGAAAGAGAGACAATAATATACAAGAGGTTTAAATATCCAAAGACAGTATATTAATGATATCAATCACTTAAGCAGCAAAAACCCAAACATAAAGATAGTAACATCTGGAAAACACAGATATACCAGGAAATGGGAAGAAGCAAGCCTCTAAGATCAAGAAGAGAAAGCTAAAGCTGTCTCTCCACAGGAGTTCCCAAACCAACAAAAACTCAAGGAACACCTAACAAGAAATTTTCTGAATGAAAAATTGATGAAGGTCCATTATTTTCCAGAAAATGAACAATATACTTAGATTACAATTAAATTCAACAACACAGATGGCAACACTGGGGAAAAAAAAGACACAGCCAGGCATTGGTTGCACACACCTTTAATCCTAGCACTCAGAAGGAAGACAGGCAGATCTCTGTGAGTTCAAGGGAGTAGACCTAAGCCAGGACCCTGGTGGGTCTGGGCATGAGTCTAGGACCTCCCAGGAACTAGGCCTGAGCCAGGACCTCTGCCTGTCTGGGTGTGTGGTGTGGGACAATGGTGTATATTCTGTCAATTATATTTTAAGTAAATGCTGATTGCCCAATAGCCAGGCAGGAAGTATAGGCGGGACAACAAGACAGGAAGTAGAGGTAGGTCAAGGAGAACAGGAGAATTCTGGAAAGAGGAAAATTTTGTCTGCAGTCCTAACCTGGCCACAGAGCAAGCAAGATGTAACTGCCTCACCAAAAAAGGTACCAAGCCACATGGCTAACATAGACAAGAATAATGAGCTAATATAAGTTATGAGAGTTAATAAGAAGCCTGAGCTAAAGGGCCAATCAGTTTAAAGTTAGTGTAGACCTCTGTGTGATTTCTTTGGGTCTTAACAACTGCGTGAACCAGAAGGACAACAGGCGTGAGTGAACCTGGGACCTCCCAGGGAATAGGTAGGAACCAGAGACCTCAGTGGGGCCAGGCATGAGTCTGGGTCCTCAGAGGGAGTAGGCCTGAGCCAGGACCTCTGTGGATCTGAGCATTGGTCTGGGACATCAAAGGGAATAGGCAGGAACCTAGAACCTCTGCAGATCCGAGCGTGGGTCTGGGACCTCTGAAGGAGTAAGCAGCTCCTCTGCTATCCCAGACACACCCGAGTCTGGTACCTCCAAGGCAGTAGTCTAGAGCCAGAAACTGTTCCAGATCCAACTCCAAGTCAGGGACTTCTGCTGGTGTGGGATAATTGTCCGTATTCTGTCAATAATGTTTTAAATAAATGCTGATTGGCCAGGCAGGTAATATAGGCGGGAAAACCAGACAGGAAGTAGAAATGATGCAATGAGAAAAGGAGAATTCTGGGAAGGAGGAAGTTGATTACTCCCACTCCTGCCCAGACCACCAAAGCAGCAGGATGTAATCTGCCCCGCTGAAAAAGGTACTGAGCCACATGGCTAAAATAGATCAGAAAAAAAGGGTTAATCAAGATGTGAGAGTTAGCCAGTGAGAGGCTAGAGCTAATGGGCCAATCAACTTTATAACTTATAGAGATCTCTGTGTTATTTCTGTGGGGTTTGCTGGCTGTGGGGTACCGGGCGGGACAGAAACCCCAACAAACAAGCCGGCCCTCATGTTACATTCTGCAGGAGGGGTTCCAGACCAGGATTTACAGAAACAGGGCAAAGCCAGCAACCTAGACCAAAGTAGGCCTGAGACAGCAAACTCCAAAGGAGCAGAGCAAAGCACAGGAGCACTGAGCTATCTCCAGGAACACGGAGTAACCACTGGGGTAAATAGAACTGTGACACTGACTGTACCACAAGGAACAACCATCTGAGCTTTGGATTCACTGGCACCTAGAAGATTATTCAACAGAATCTCAGGCAGCTCCAGCCACACCTATTAGAGGAAAAGATAAGTAGAAAAAGTAAGAATACATGCAACACTGCAAAGAGCAATTCAACACCAGTAAAACCTAATAAAAATAATAACCAAAACACTAAACATACAGAATAAAGAAAGAGTATTAAGAGCTTCAAAAGAAAAAGACCAAGTAACATATAAAGCTAGACCTATCAGAATTACACCTGACTTCTCATTGGAGACAATGAAAGCCAGAAGGTCGTAGTCAAGCGTTATGCAGACATTAAAAGACTACAGATGCCAGCCCAGACTACTATACCCAGCAAAACTCTCAATAAGCATAGAAGGAGAAAGCAAGATATTCCATGACAAATCTAGATTTCGCAAATTCCTAGCCACAAACTGATGTGGGAGGGTCTTCTGTTTTGTGTTGATTTCATTGGTTAAATAAAGAAACTGCCTTGGCCCTTTGATAGGACAGAAAATTAGGTAGGTGGGATAAACAGAACAGGATGCTGGGTAGAAGGTGGTGAGGAAGTTACCATGAAGCTCCGGTACAAGATGGAAGTAGGTTAGAATCTTCCCGGTAAGTGGTACTACACACATTAATAGAAATGGGTTAATCAAGATGTAAGAATTAGCCAGTAAGAGGCTAGAGCTAATGGGCCAAGTAGTGTTTAAATGAATACAGTTTCCGTGTAATTATTTTGGGTGTAAAATAGCCAGGCAGCAGGACAGGGGCCACTGTACCGCATCACTACAACAAACCCAGCCCTACACAAAATACTAGAAGGAAAACTCCAACTCTAGGAAGTTGGCTACACCAACAAAAACATAGACAATTAATGGTCTTGTAGCAGCAAATCCCAAAGAAGGGAAAAAATGCACAAGTTAACATCACCAACAATGAAAACTAAATTAACAGGAGATAGCAATCACTGGTCATTAATATCCCTTAATGTAAATGGACTCAACTCACCTATAAAAAGGCACAGGCTTACAGATTGGATATGAAAACATCCATCCTTCTCCTTCATTACAAGAAACACACCTCAACCTCAAAGACAGACATTGTCTCAGAGTAACGGGTTGGGAAAAAAATATACCAATCAAATGTACCTAAGAAACAAGCTGGTGTAGCTATCCTAAAATCTAACAAAATAGACTTTCAAGCTAAAATCAGCCAAAAGAGACAAAGAAGGTCATTTCATATTAGTCACAGGAAAAATCCATCAAGAGGAAATCTCAATACTGAACATCTATGCCCCAAATACAAGTGCACCCTCATATGTAAAAGAAACACTTCTAAAACTTAAATCATACATTAAACCCCACATATTAATAGTGGGAGACTTCAACACTCCCCTCTCACCACTGGACAGGTCAGTCAGACAAAAAAATGAACAGAGAAATAAGAGAATTAAGAGATGTTATGAATCAAACGAACTTAACAGACATCTATAGAATATTCCATCCAATCAGGAAAAGAATATAACTTCTTCCCAGCATCTCATGGAACCTTCTCAAAAAGCGACCACATACTCAGTAAAAAAACAAATCTCAACAAATACAAAGAAGTGGAATAACCCAATGTACCTTATCAGATCACCATGGTTTAAAACTAGAAATCAACAACAATACTAATTCCAGAAAACCCACAAACACATGGAAATTAAGCAATGCACACCTACAATCATCAATGTGTCAAGGAAGAAATAAAGGGAGAAATTAAAGACTTTCTAAAATTCAATAAAAATGACCATACAACATACCCAGATTTATGGGACACAATGAAAGCAGTGTTAAGAGGAAAGTTCATAGCACTAAACGCATACATAAAGAAGCTGGAAAAATCCCACACTAGTGAATTAACCGAACATTTGAAAACTATAGAACAAAAAAAAGCAAACTTACTTAAGAGAACTAGAAGGCAGGAAATAATCAAATTGAGAAATTGAGAAATCAATAAAATAGAAATAAAGAAAACAATACAAAGAATCAATGAGACAAAGAATTAGTTGTCTGAGAAAAATCAACAAAATAGACAAATCTTTATCAAACTAACCAAAAGGCAGAGAGAGAATATCCAAATTAACAAAATCAGAAATGAAAAGGAGGGCATAACAACAGACACCAAGGAAATACAGAGAACCATCAGGTCATATTTAGAAAACTCCACAAAATTGGAAAACTTAAAGGAAATGGACAACTTTCTGGATAAATATCACTTACCAAAATTAAATCAAGACCCAGATAAGCAAATTAAACCGACCTATAACTGCTGAAGAAGTAGAAACAGTCATCAAAAGTCTCCCAACCAAAAAAAGCCCTGGACCAGATGGTTTCAGCTCAGAATTCTACAAGACTTTCAAAGAAGAACTAATATCAATACTCCTCAAATTATTCCACACAATAGAAACAGAAGAAACATTGCCAAACTCTTTTTATGTGGCTACAATTACCCTCATACCCAAACCATAGAAAGATATTACTAAGAAAGAGTATTACAGACCTGTCTCACTCATGAACATTGATGCAAAAATACTAAATAAAATACTGGCAAATTGAATCCAAAAACACACCAGAACCATCATCCACCATGATCAAATCAGCTTCATTCCAGAGATTCAGGGATGGTTCAACATACAAAAATCTGTCAATGTAATCCACCATATAAATAAGCTGAAAAATAAAAACCACATGATCATCTCATTAGATTCCAAAAAAGCTTTTGACAAAATACAACATCCCTTCATGATGACGGTGTTACAGAGAGCAGTGATATAAGGAACATACCTAAACATAATAAAGGCAATATATAGCAAGCCAACAGCCAACATCAAACTAAAAAAAAAACAAAACAAAGCAAAACAAAAACAAAAACAAAAAAAAAAAAACTCCCAGCGATCCCACTGAAATCAGGAATAAGACAAGGTTGTCCACTCTCTCCATATCTATTCAATATAGTTTTTGAGGTCCTTTCTAGAGCAATAAGACATCAAAAGGAGATCAATTGGAAAAGAAGTCAAACTCTCACTGTTTGCTGATGATATGATAGTTTACATAAGCAATCCCAAAAATTCTACTAAAGAACTTCTACAACTCATAAACACTTTCAGTAATGTAGCAGGATACAAGATTAACTCAAAAAAATTAGTAGCCCTCCTGTACACAGATGATAAAAAGGGCTGGCAAAGAAATCAGAGAATCAAAACCCTTCACAACAGCCACAAATAGCAAAAAATATCTCGGAGTAACTCTAACCAAACACGTGGAAGACTTGTATGACAAGAACTTTAAATCTTTGAAGAAACTGAAGAAGACACCAGAAAGTGGAAAGATCTCCCATGCTCTTGGGTAGGCAGAATTAACATAGTTAAAATGGCAATCTTTCAAAAAGCAGTCTACAGATTCAACACAATGGCCAGCAAAATTATTCACAGACCTCGAAAGAACAGTACTCAACTTCATATGGAAAAGCAAAAAACCCAGGATAGCCAAAACAATCCTGTAGAATAAAAGAACTTCTTGGGCTGGAGAGATGGCTCAGTGGTTAAAAGCATTGCCTGCTCTTCCAAAGGTCCTGAGTTCAATTCCCAGCAACCGCATGGTGGCTCACAACCATCTGTAATGAGAACTGGTGCCCTCTTCTGGACTGTAGGCATACATGCAGACAGAATACTGAGAATACTGTATACATAATAATAAAATAAATAAATCTTAAAAAAAAAGAACTCGAGGTATCACAATCCCTGACTTCAAACTCTACTACAGAGCTACAGTACTGAAAACAGCCTGGTATTGGCATAAGAACAGATAGGAGGACCAATGGAACTGAATACAAGACTTAGATATTAATCCACACATATTCGAACACCTGATTTTTGACAAGGAAGCAAAAAATATCAAATGGAAAAAAGAAAGCATATTTAACAAGTGGTGCTGGCATAACTGGATATCAACATGTAGAAGAATGAAAATAGACACATATCTATCACCATGCACAAAACTCAAGTCCAAATGGATCGAAGACCTCAACATAAAGCCAGCCACACTGCCCCTTATAGAAGAGAAAGTGGGATGTACACTTGAATGCATTGGCACAGGAGACCACTTCCTAAATATAACCCTAGCAGCACAGACACTGAGAGAAACAATTAATAAATGGGACCTCCAGAAACTGAAAGATTTCTGTAAAGCAAGGACATGATCAACAAGACAAAACAATAGCCTACAGAATGGGAAAAGATCTTCACTAACACCACAAAAGACAGAGGTCTGATCTCCAAAATATGCAAAGAACTCAAGAAATTGGACACCAAAAGAACACATAATCCAATTTTAAAAAATGAAGTATAGACCTAAACAGAGAACTCTCAACAGAGAAATCTAAAATGGCTGAAAGACATTTAAGGAAATGTTCACCATCCTTAGTCCAGAGAAATGCAAATCAAAGCAACTCTGAGATTCCATCTTACACCTCTAAGAATGGCCAAGATCAAAAACACTGATGACAGCTTATGCTGGAGAAGTTGTAGGGAAAAGGGAACACTTCTGCATTGCTTGTGGGAATGCAAGCTGGTGCAACCCCTTTGGATGTCAGTGTGGCGATTTCTCAGAAAATTAGGAAACAACCTTCCTCAAGACCCAGTAATACCACTTTTGGGTATATACCCAAAGGATGCTCAATCGTGCCACAAGGACATGTGCTCAACTATCTTCATAGCAGCTTTGTTTGTCATAGCCAGAACTGGAAACAACCTCAATGCCCCTCGACCAAAGAAAGAACAATGAAATGTAGTACATTTACACAATGGAATACTACACAGTAGAAAAAAATAATGACATCTTGAATTTTGCAGGAAAATAGATGGAGCTAGAAAACATTATTTTGAATGAGATAACCCAGACACAGAAAAACAATTATCACATGTACTCACTCATAGGTGGTTTTTAAACATAAAGCAAAGAAAACCAGCCTACAAACCACAATCCCAGAGAATTTAGACAACAATGAGGACACTAAAAGAGACTTACATAGATCTAATCTACATGGGAAATAGGAAGTAGAAAAAGACAAGATCTCCTGAGTAAATTTGGAGCATAGGGACCTTGGGGGTGTGTTGAAGGGGGTGGGAGGGGAACAGAGAAAAATGTAGAGCTCAATAAAAATCAATTAAAAAGATAGAGAATAAAAGGGGAATAGGAGATAGTTATGAGATCCCCAATTTGAGTGTTGGTATCTGAACTCAGGTCATCCCCAAGAAGAATATGTGCTGAGCCACCTGCCAAGACATATAGCACTTTTTACCCAATAAACCAAAAGTCTCATAGATTGAGAACAACAAGAATAAAACCTAAATAAATAAATAAATAAATAATCCTTGGGAATATGATGCATCAATATAGGATGCTGTGTACGGTAAATTTGCAGCATGAACTGAATGCAATCCAAAGAAATTTCCCAACAATTTATAACAAGAAAGCTGATTATCCAGTCACAGTGGAAACACTCAGAATGTTTAATGGGATTGTGAAAAAACAGTACAGAGATTGACACAGTATGAATTCTATACTTACCATAATACTACAGCAATCAAGAATGTGTAGAATATTTGTGAAAGAAAAAAGGGCATGGAGAGAAAAAGCCAAGAACAAAGGTAGGAAAATATAGTCACCTTTTAATCAAAAGACCAAAGGAAACTCAGTCAGGAAAAGTGTTATCTGAACTAATGTCAGTCAATTCCCTATGATTCTATCTGTATAGAAATTAAATAAACCCACAGGTACTGGTCTGCAGCTGGTCTCACGGTGGCAGTTGTAGCATTCCTCTGTGGGATAGAGACTGTTACACAATTTCATGCCTCTTTCTTAGCCAAAAAGAAAGAGGCCTGTGCGTGACAGACACAAGGTGGAAAAAAAAGAAATTAAATAAAAACAGACTTCATAACTTCCACAAAATTAATTCAAAATGACCCTTTAACTCTTATGTTTCTAACCCTCCAGCTGCTGATATTTCTTCTAGAGACAGAAGCCCCATGCTCTAGAACTCTCTCTGCAAATGGAGGTGATTTCCTGCTATGGATTTATAGCTCCCTATAGTTCCTTGTAGTTTCAGGTAAACCCATCCCCACTGATGCCCAATAGCAAAACAACACAGAAGAATAATTTAAAATCTGCTTCCTGCCAAATGGATTATTGCACAAGAGGTGAAATCTGCCCTATTTATCTGCCCAGCACCATGGATGCTTGAGAAATCTCTGCAGATCAGAAAGCCCCATTTGTCCTCTGGAACTGAATCACACCATGGTGGTAGCAGAATGTTAAATGCATTCTAATCATGTATTGCTGAAGGGTAATCCACATCACCTCTTTCTATCAGGTACTAAACTATCTGTAACACTTATAAGCCAAACCTGACAGTGGAGTGCAATACTGAGAACGTCCAGAAACTAGACCATCATTTTCCAATTCATTTTCCTACCATCCACCACAAGCAACAACTGCACCCTGGACAGTGATATTACAAGCATCATATCCTCCCATGCCAACGCTTCTGTGCCTCCCCCTGCCTAGAAAATTCCACATAGGGAGGCTTAGAGGACAAGGGCCACTGCCAAGGTTAGCAGAAGACCAACAGAATCACAGTCTAGCTCATGGACCATTCAAGTCTCAGCAGAAATAACAATGCAGTAGACCTGCTCTAGAAACCCCCCATTCACCATGGCATGGCTTGTGGTCTTCCTTACAACTCCCTACAGTAGAAACATAGAAGAATCATGAAAAGAACAAGCTAGGGCCATCCAGCTGGGCCTCAGAATATTAGCAGCTACCATACTGGGTGAACAGAGATCAAATGACTCACACAGCACACACCTTCCCAGCTCTACTCTTCCAGCCCAGCAAACAGGGCTCTAGTCTAGAAAGTTTTTATTTTTGTTTTTTTTGTTGTTGTTTGGGTTTTTTGAGACAGGGTTTCTCTGTAGCTTTGGAGCCTATCCTGGGACTAGCTCTTGTAGACCAGGCTGGCCTCAGACTCACATAGATCCACCTGCCTCTGCCTTCTGAGTGCTGGGATTAAAGGCGTGCGCCACCACCGCCCAGCTAGAAAGTTTATATTTTAATTGACATTCTTCCATTCTCCAAGTACACTTCCTATTCCTCGGCCAGGTACAGGGTCTTTTTTGTGCACATTCCATTATACACTCACTATTCAGTGCAGCCAACCTTTTGCTTCTTAGCTGGGAGTCCTTGTTAAGGCAACAAACAGGCTATGAATTAAAAACAATGAGAAGTCATGATAGGGTTTGGAGGCAAGAAAGAGACTGTGGGTATGATATAGTTTTTATCTCAAATAATTATTGGAAAATTTGAAACAGGCTTTAGGGCCATGTACTCCAGAGACTAAGGATTTGTATGAGAGAACACCAAGGATTACGCACACCTTTTCTCTCAGCCTGTATATCTTAAATCTGGAAAATAACAGTACTGGAAAATAATAGCAGGGCCACAACTTTTTACAAAGATCCTCTACTTTGGTTGAACTAATGTAACTGCAGTAATTTGGTTACATGATAAGTTCAGTCCTTTACCCAGATTCTTGATTGCCTTGGTCTATGGACCTCAAGAAATGGCCAGCCAGGACATTTTTGGAGCATCTAAAATTGATTACCTGACTCCACATTGCTAACATCAACTACTGCCAAAGCAAGAAACCTCTCCCCCTCCTTCCTGCCCCTCTCTTTCTGTACCGTGATTACACCATTTTCAAAGTTGGTCAATGAAATCAATTCCCCAGTAAAAATCAGAGATATTGGAGGACACACATTCACTGGTGTCTCTCTTATCCTTCTCACTGAGCTGTAAAGGCACAACCTGGAAGGAGTTGCAGCACTGTCTTTCCAGTACTGGGCAGCAGAGGCAGGATTAGGCGTTTGTTCAAAGCAATTATCAACTTCATAGCTACGGGTAATATTGCTCTAAACAGAATTAAATAAATTGATAACACCTGAGAAAAAAGGAATAAAATTCCTAATGACCAAGAAACATTGGAGAACAGAAACAAATAAGAGCAATAATGTACATAAAGCAAATGTTAAAAAAAAAACTGATACCTGTAAGTGACTTTTTAAAACGATGACTCCAGCAGTTGACTGCCTACTCTGTCCTCGTCTCCCTCCACCCCAACAGTGTACACAATAAACTATTCCTCCAACTCTTGTCTGAAGGCAGAAATGTTCCGCATGCAAATCCTTTTCCTGTAAGTGCAATGAACAGTCAACTACCTGACACAAATGAAAAATTTTAAAACTCTGAGGTGGTATGGTCATTTAAGAATTTTGGAGGGAGAATATAAAGGACAACAAGATCATTTATTGTCCTAGAATGGAACAGTCTGAAATGAAGGCCACCTGGATCAACAGAAGAGAGCTTGTCTCAGAAACACATTTTCCAAAAGGGTGGGAGTTCAGTTGTTCTAGAATTAACATGCCTTCCAAAGGAGAAATTACTACACACACTTAGGAGATTAATAAAGAAAATTCTCTTTAATGAGAGCATTTATCTATCTTTGGCTAATGCTCAAAAAGGAGCCAGCCTAGACAGATTTTGCATTCCACACATGCTGTCATCCTTAAGTTTCTTTTAGGTTCATGCTCCAGGTTATGCTTTGAACAATTATTAAACAGGGAAAGGAGACTGCAAGTCTAGCAGATGGGAGTTACACAGCAAAGATTTCTGAAGTACACCAGTGACTTGATACAACAGGTCATTCTTCAGTGACTGGGCCCTGAGGTGAAGGTGCCAGTGAGTGGGAAAGACAGAGCAAGCAGATGGTAGAAGAGATAACAGCTAGGGTGGGAGGTCTTACACAAGCTTTGTCTCATGTCAAGTAAGCTTCTTAAGAAGAATACCTTCTTGTACACCACTCCCATGGGGGAATGGAAGGAAATGGAGAAAATTTCTATGAAGTCAGCAGAAACTATCATGCCATGGGACAAATTCAGGAGGAGGCTAACCAATGGGAACACAGGGTATTTCAAGAACAATACTGACTATGTTGACAGTGCCTTGGGACTGATAACCATAGCTCCACTTGGTGGGAAATCTTAGGTTCTAGGGATCAGAAGCAACCTCTCCACAAAGGCCCTGTCCCAGACCACTACCACCTCTGTATTCCACATTTTAGAGGTACTCTGTTTTATTATCAGTGCATCAAGGCCTTATGGAAAGCTCCCAAGGCCTAGGCCCCAGGCTGTTATTCTCTCTTCCAAGTTAGTTACTCCTCCCTGCTGGAGGGCCTATATGACAGTCCCCGACCAGTCCTCAACACAACAGCATTTTATCTTTTGGGTGCTTGTCACCTGGTGTCGTATGTCCCATCTCTCAGAACTCTGCTTTTCTCAAGAAGAAAGCTGCAACTTTGAGGCACACCAGCCCTTAAAGTAGGTTATGACCCTGTAATGCCACCTTGAGCAGCTTGTTAGAGGACTGTTCTTTGATACAGGGATGGGCCTAGGGACTGATTGTAAATCACGGGTGGCTTCTTTGTAATGGTTTGGAGCCAAATATCTGGACAGTCCTGTTTTTTTTTTTTGTTTTGTTTTGTTTTGTTTTTTTAGGTACATTAGCATCTCTAGCTTTGGGGTGTTTTAGGGACAACCTTCCCTTAGCTAAATTCTACCGTGTGAAACTTACCATCTACTAAGCATTAGTAATTTATTTATATCATCAATTCTACTCCTCTACATCACAGCTAAGTAGTGGAGTGCTAACCAACACAATAGATACTTTTTACGACCTCCACAAAATTAACTGTGAATGGATCTTACACATAAAGGTTAAATGCAAAGTGCTGGCCGTCTAGAAGATACAGGAGAAAGTAGGCCTCTCCAAGTTTGGCAACCTGTCTTCCACGGATGCACCGAAAGCATATTGTTGTTAACTACAAATACTTTTCTACACACAGCTCCGGGTTCCCAATGCTCTGAATAGATGCAACCCACAGAGCAAAATTATTCAGAGGCCTGTGCCTGGGTCCAGGGAGTCGCACAGACTGCATGGGAACGCACAGGACAGGGAATCTGACTGCATATTCCCAACCCGTCCCAGTCCCGGGGAGGACTCGCCACATCGGCTCCCGCACCTCCCATTCGCTCTTTCCTTCTGGGGACAGCAGCCCCTCCCTCACCATGCCGTGGCTTCCCAGGTCGCCCATGGCCCCTTCACAGCACCCTGCAACAGCACTCGCAGCGCGGCACACGAAAGCCCTGGCACCAGCTCCTCTACAAAGCTAAACCGGCAACCTGGCTCCCGGAAGTGCCCTGCACGACTTCTGACTGGCAGTTCCGCCTGGAGGCCCTGATTGGCTAGTGATGAGAGCAACTCCCTTAGGGTTACATGTGCTTAAAGACACAGCACATCGGGTCCTGATCTCGCCTTCCACCCCAGATCCAGATCTTTTCCAAAGCTGCAGAGATTTGCATTTCAATAGCACTTGCCCCTGGCTCCAGTCGCTGACCATGCTATCTTCCCGCGCTCCACAGGCACTCTGCATTTTCCTCCTGGACACTTTGTGATTAGCTTGCAGGACCCTTTCCTCAATGTGGAGTGGAGTGATTTCCTGTCACACAGGTGCAAGGGCATCCAGAATATTAACAATTTTAAAGAGAGATTTTAGGACACAAAAGGATATGCTTGTTCTCTGGCTTCAGGTGAAGTCACAGGTACTTCAGACAACCAGGAAACAAATGCAGCAATCAGATAAGAAAACATAGTAGCATCTCCCACCAGAAGGCTGGATGATGGTTCCATTGCATTCGAAGTTTTCTTGACTCTAAAGGGCTGTTGACCCATGTTCATCTTTGTGAAACTGGAAGTGCTGAGGTGGGCATTTGCTCCCTGCACAGTTTGTTCTGTGGTTTCTTGAAAGATCGTCTCTATAATTTGACAAATAAAGGGCCGCATGTGCTTTACCATGTTGTTTAGCCATTCTACTCTTTCCGTGTCTGGAAAATGAACCCAGGTGGACAGATTGCAGGCGCTCACCTGCAGGTGCACTACTCACTCCTCATCCTCCAACAGCACCAGTGCATAGCACAGGATGCTGGCCTTGAGGCCGTGGCTCCCTGTGGCACCAAACAAGAAGACCAAGCACCAACAGCACCCAACTGAAGATCAACCCCAGGTAGCCAAGGGCATACACCGGCAGCAGTAGCCTGAAGCTATGCACCAGCTGCGCCAGCAGCCCTGGCAAGTCCACACTCAGCAGGACCTCAGGCTCAAAGTGAGCTTGGGGAGGATGTGGACGTAGCAGCCAGTGACTCTTCAGGCCTTGCACAGGGTGCTGACCAGACATACAGCTCCCAGCCATCCTCGGCTTTCCGAGTCCCAGCGGCTGGGGCCAGTTACACAATGCAGTCTATCCTGGAACAGAAAGCACTGCCAGCCAGCACCTGTACCCAAAGGAGGAGTGCCAGTGGGATATAGGTGTTCCCAGTTGTATGCTAGCCAGGACTCCACATCAACAGCTGGCCCCAGAGGCCTCTCCCTGTGCCTACTGCTGCATCCACCTGCCAGCTGCCTGCTGCCTCCGGAGAGTCAAAGGGGATCAGGAATTCTGAGGACACACTGGAGCAGCCAGCTACAGCCTCACTCTACCAGCCAGGCCCAAGTTCCCACTACTCGGACCACCTACCAAAGTCCCAGTGGGGCCTGCAGAAACAACCTTGGACCTGGACCACCAGGCCTCAGACCCTGAGACCCCAGCTTTACCAGTGATGTGCCACCATCCCTGGACTGGCTGCCAAAGTTCAAAGAGGGCCCTAAGTCGCCTTTCATGCACTACTGCAAGGTCTGTGCAGGGCTGCACACCTGTCGGGACCACCTGGAAGGACAAAAGCACCCCAAAATGCAGCGGCTCAACTGAAGGCTATTTATTAATCTGTATAATAAATAATAATAATGTATAATCTTAATTATACATTACATTTTAAATGAGCTGCCCAAACAGAATTCTTTAAACAAGAGCAGAAATGCATATGCACAGTGTAACAAAATCAACCAACCTTAAATATGTATTAATAGACCAAGATCCATACCAGTGCAAACTATTCACTTCTATATCATATCTCCCTTATGGTGTTTTGTTTGTTTGTTTGTTTTAGAAATTGACTGTGACCATTGACCACTTATAATCAACCACCTTTAAATGAAAATAAACATTATAAACACTCATTTTGGGAATTTGAGTGTTGTTCTCTCCAAACTGCTTCCTGCTGTTTGTTGGGTGAAATGTTTTTAGGGGTTCATGGAGACCTTTCAAGAGGTCTTGTTCCATCAAAACCACATTAGCCTGGAAGGAATCCACAGGTTCTCATCTGTGGAAACAAAAGCAGAACCTCTTTTCCAATGCAATATATCCTTAGAACCAAATTTTGAAGTCAAGATTGTAATTATTCAGCCACAGATAAGGCTGCACTTCCAGGTTCTAAAGGAAGGCATGTGTGGGCAGGCCCTTGGGCACAAAGGGCCCTGTGTGACCCACGTGCACGTATGTGTGGTTATATCCATGTATGACTCAGCTAGACCCTTGTGCGCATGTGTGAGTCGCCGGTCATCTGTGTCATCAGCATGTGGCGTAGTCACAGCAACCCCCTGTGTGCATGTGCTAGGCAGCTTTTAAAAGCTGGATGCCCCATCTCCCTCTCTTTCTCTCTGCACACTGATCCCCAGGCCTGTAAGCACCCCCTCTAATAAACTCCTAAGTGGCTTTGTTGCGTGTTGGATGACTGATCAGGTCTCTTCCTCTTCATGTGGTAGCTTTTAGCCAACCAGCTGGACCACTTTCCACTTACATACTAAATTCCCCAGGTTTCTAGAGGACTTAGATGGTCATTTTTAGTCTCTCCATCAAGGAGGCAGCTTCCAGGAAATATTCAGATATACTCATTTATAATTTTTTTGGTCAGCTATCATCAGAGAATCTTCTTTCTGCAACAGATGGGAACAAACACAAAGGCCCACAGCCAGACATTGCACAGAGTGAGAGCCCTTGGAACACTCAGCCCTAAAAAGGGGGGGTATCTCCATGAAATCCAAGCCCTCAGAGTTCAGGGAAAGCCATGGAAGTGAAGGATTTATTTGACAAGAACTTTAAGTCTTTGAAGAAAGAAATTGAAGAGGATACCAGAAAATGGAAGGATCTCCCCTGCTCGTGAATTGGGAGGATCAACATAGTAAAAATGGCAATTCTACCAAAAGCAATCTATAGATTCAATGCAATCCCCATCAAGGTCTCATCAAAATTCTTCACAGATATTGAGAGGACAATAATCAACTTTATATGGAAAAACAAGAAACCCAGGATAGCCAAAAAAATCTTATACAATAAACGTACTTCTGGAGGCATTATCATCCCTGACTTCCAACCCTAGTTTTTGGGGGATTCCCTTTGGAAAGTTATATCTGATCAAATGAAAAGTGTTTAATAGTTTTTCTAGGTTAGTTTAGCTTAAGCAGCTATGCTGTTTGATGAACTATCATCTCTTGTAATTAAGAGGTGTCTCTTGTTCAAATTGAATCTTTATCAGTTTTGATGGTATCCATAGCTTTTCTTCTCCTGTGGAAACAAAAGTAAAACCCCTTCACCAGTGTAGCACGTGTCCTGGTTTCCATTCTGATGTCAGTACATCTTTAAAGTATATTGGCTGATTTGATTCTGCAATTTTTTTCTACTCTCCAATGTCTCTCCACGGCTATTGTTTCCTTCTCATTAATATTTAGATAATTCAAAGTTAATAAAGCATTATGCAGTCTATTTCTGGGAGTACTTATCATTCCTTTCTGTTTGTTTAGCATATCCTTTCCCTGTCACACAGCTTCCAGTTTGTGCTTCTTGCTGGTGAATTCTGGGCTCCTTGTTCTGTGTATGGAATTGATTGCTTTTAATTTGTCAAGCAAGACATATTTGTCAGTATTTAACAAGGCACCAAGGCAGAAAACCAAAGCGATACAGGACTCTTCATGCCACCACTGGTTATAAAACCGCCAGTTGTGACTCTTCACCATGCGCTACAACTGTGACACCTGCTGGACAATAAAGATTATTACACCCAAAACAATTTACCAAGATATAACAAAGGTAACTATTTGATTAATAAACAAATCAATAAACTTGAAAGTTAAATAATTTCAGACAATATTACCATGCAGAATTTTAATAACCTTTTTGCTGATACTATGGTTTGTATTCTGCAAGGCTTATATGGTTATTGTAATACATTTATTGGATAATGGGACTCAGTTTTCTTCTGCATATTATATCCTTAAGAAAATGGTTTGATAACAGAGCCAAGAATGAGGCACTTTTAGAAATGATACAGTCTTTACATACTAATAATGAACAGCTAGCTGGCAGGATTAATACCATCGAAAATCAAAATTTACCTAAAAATTAATACTACTGAAAAGGATAACATTAATTTTACAGATAAAATTCAATCTATGTCAAAGTGTACTGAGAAATTATCAGAAAGAATTCATCTGTTGAATTTGACAATCAAAATCTGTTAAAAAGTTATGATAGGTTAGCAGATAGAGGATCTCTCCAGGAAGGCAATCTTCACACTACTTAAATAGTGTCCAAGGCTGAGATGTTATCTTTAAAGGAAAAACTTCAGACCTTGGAATCACATGTGCAAAATGAGGACCAGAGGCTATGTGCCTCAATGAAATCACTAGAAATATATACAGGCCAGGAAATCCAGGCTTTACGAATGACAGTAGTAAAAAGTTTTGAAACAACTGAAGAAATTATTGGAGCTGATGGACAGGAATTAATATCACCAGTACTCATCAGAGATGATTTACCCAGGGTTTTAGCTTACTACCATGTAACTCTGAAAAAGCATCAAGTTTTAAGCGCCCAAAGGGATCCAAAGAAGGTAGATGGCTACTATAGAAATGAATGAGCTAAAAGAAATTAAGCAAGAACTAGTATCTTATAGCTAGCATTCAGAATTTGTTAGGGAGATTAAAGACATGGGCTTCTAGCAATACAGCTCTCCTACACAACTGTCTTCAATTAGTTTTAGCAGTCCTGGATTATGGGCCACAATTACTGTGGAAATGTTATTTGCGAGAAGAGGCAAAAATTTTAGAACAACAAAGAAAAGTAAAAGGACTTGAGATTTCCCAAGATCAACTTCTTGGTGAGGGCACTTATGCTGACCCACAAGCTCAAGCTCTTTACAATGAACAAATCTTGTTCCTGTGCCACAAAGCAGCCTTAAATGTTTGGGATGGGATTCAAGAACTAGGAAAATGAATTGAATCATATACCAGGGTTAAACAGGGCCTGAGAAAACCCTTTAGTGACTTTTTATAAAGATTAACTAAGGCTGTACAAATAGGAGTAACAAATCAATATACTAGATGAGTACTTATTGACTATCTGGCTTTTAAAAATGCCAACTTAGAATGCAAAAAGATACTTGTGCTTTTAAAGGTTAGATCAGCACCAATGGATGAATGAATTCTGCATACAATGAACATTGAGATATTTAACAACAATACTGGATCTTGGGTAGGAGAAGCAATTTCCAAAGGAATGAGGAGAGAGCAAAATGCCAAATGTTTTAATGGTTGTAGAATAGGACACCTGAGAAGGGATTGTAGACAAGTAATTCCTAGAAATAGTGTCTCCTCTGGGAATGGCAAAATTAAAAGGTATCAGCCTTCTGGATTATGTAGGAGGTATGGCAAATGCCGACATTGTACCACTGAATGCAGATCAACAAAAGACAGACAAGGCAACCCAATACCATCAGGAAACTCCTTGAGGGCCTTTCACAGACTCCCAAGTCAAAAGTGGTCCAGTCATTCCCAGTCACTCTGGAGGACATCTAAAAAATTCAGTACCTGCCGTAGAAGACCATACTGTTCTGGATGATGGAATAAACATGAAGAAAAATAAAAAATTCCAATAGGAAATAGGAAAAGTATATTTTGGCAGACTTCTACAAATGATCAAAGACCAAAGCTAAGAGTGCATATAAATGGCATTGTAATTGTGGGTTTGACAGACACGGGTACAGATGTGAGTATCATTACTCCAGAATCTTGGCATTTGAATTGGCCTCTTCAAGAGACAGATGTTCAATTCCTATGAATAGGAACCCTATGTCAAGTGAAACAAAGCATGAGATGGGTTGAATGCATAGGACTAAAAGGACAGAGATGAAGCCTGAGGCCATATGTGGCTAATATCACAGTGAATTTATGGGGTCATGACCTGTGGCAGCAATGGAATACCCATATTAACATTTCTGCAGTCATCAAAACTCTTATTTCTGGGAAGGATATTATAAGTACTATAAAAAATGGTCACCAGCCATACAGGATATACAATAACACAAAGCAACTAGCAAATCTTTAGAGGTACCAATGACCCTACCTTTAAAATGGCTAATTGAGAAACCAAAGAATTCCAAAGAAAACCAAAGAAACCAAAGAAATAAGAGAACTAACAGATGCAATGAATCAAATGAACGTAACAGATACCTATAGAACATTCCATCCAAACAGGAAAGAATTCACCTTCTTCTCAGCAACTCATGAAACCTTCTCAAAAATGGATCACATACTCGGTAACAAAGCAAACATCCACAGATACAAAAAAAATTGGAGTAACCACCTGTGTCTTATCGGATCACCATGGAGTAAAGTTAGAATTTAACAACAATACTACCCCCAGAAAGCCTACAAACTCATGGAAACTGAACAATCAACTAATTAACCACCCCTGGGTCAAGGAAGAAATAAAGAAATTAAAGTCTTCCTTGAATTCAACAAAAATGAAGAGACAACATACCCAAATAAAACATTAATTTTCATTCATCAATTAAATATTAAATTAATTAATTAAATATTAATTTTATTGATTACTTAAAATTAATATTAATAAAATATTAATTAAAAAGAATCACATCAAGGGCCATGGGGATGCCCAGGATCTGGACTGCCACCTTTGGCCATTTTGGTGGCCCTGCCCCTTATTGGATGTAGCATTAGAGAGAAATAGCCCTGTTTCACACCAACTTTCAGCACTTCGGAGAGTGGGTCCTGTGCCTCACCTGGGCAGCACAGCAGAGCTGACATGTTGGTGGGGAGGGCAGTGAGCCGGCCCTGAAGGCATAAGAGTGAGAGAGCTAACTCCACTATCTGTCTGTTATGCAGTGATGATGTCCCCCCACCCCCCGCCTTGCCACCTACTACAGGTGAGAGAGTTGTTTCCCGAGTCATGAGAGTGAGAGAGTTGACTCTGTCTCTCACCAACCGCAGCACTCAGGAGTACTTGTCTGGGCAACACAATAGAGCTGACCTTGTTAATAGGGGTACACAGGTGAGCTGGCCCTGTGAATGTATGTTAGAAATCAGGCCCCACCCCTCATCTGCCATATAGTGCAGTGGGTAAGAGAGAGATGCCCTCCTCTATCATCCACCTCTTGCTGCCTTTGGTGGTTGAGTGAGCTGGCCCTGAGGTCACAAGAGAGGGAGAGCTGGTCCTTTCCCCTCACCAGCTGCAGCATATGGGAAAGTGGTTCCTACTCTCCCTCATCTGCCATGTGGTGGCATGGATGAGGGAAAGATGTCTTCTCCCCTCCAATTGTCATCTGTGGTGGGTGGGAGAGTTGGAAGTGGGGGTATGAGATCAGGAGAGCTGGCCATGCACCTCACCAGCTACAGCACTGGGGAGAGTAGCCCCCGCATCTTACCTGGGCAAAACAGTACAGCTGGCCCTCGTGGTGTGTGAGTGGGTGAGGTAGCCTTTAGGGCATGAGTGCAGAATAACTGTCCCTGCTCCTCACTATCTGCTGAGTGGGTGAGCTAGTCCTGGCAATCCTGGAGAGCTTGCCCTGGTGATATTGATGAGGGATACTGGCAGGCTGACCAACCACCTAGGGTCAGAACCAGGGCTATGAGTTGGCCCACCCCAACATCCATCTCGTCTATGAACTGTTGGAGCATGTGAAGGAGCTGGACCTAGAAATTTAAAACTGCAGGATCTTCATGACACCAGGCAACAGTAGGATATCCGAGAGGAGTTCCATGAGGGCCTAGGATTGAGGGTGTAGAGGAAACCAGAGATCTTGAACCAGACCAATGACTCATCGCAGTGAACATTTACAAGTAAAGGTGTATGAACTACAGGATATACTGGGTGACTCACTGGGTCACACTACAGACTTTTTGTTGTTTTGTTTGTTAAATTTTTTTTAATTTAATTTTATTTTTGGGGGGAGATTGCAAGGGTAGAGGGCAGATATGAAGATATGGTGAGATAAATGGGATCAGGATGCGTTATGGGAAATCCACAAAGAATCAATAAAAAAGTCTAAAACAAAAACAACAACAAGCAAACAAAACCCACTTTGTTCCTCTATCTTTTCTGAGTCTCCATCACCTCTCCATTTGTCATAAACCTCTATATTTGTCATATACATTTGTCACCATAACATTTTATCCAAATAGCTTTACTTTCAGTAACTCATTATAATGAGTTGTTGGTCTGATTCAAGACCTCTGGCTTTTGTTACACAATCAATACTGAACCCTCACTGAAGCTCCTTTCAGGTATCCTGCTATTTCCTCAAGTCATAGAGATTCTGAAGCTTTGGTTCTGTAGGTCCCGTCCCTTCCTGAGTTCCAGCAGGTCATAGATGGAATAGAAGTTAGGGTGGACCAACTCAAAACACTGAATGTGTGCCTGGGTGGTAACTGAGTTGGTCAGTTTGGGCCTCTACTAGGATGGCCCCTCTCAGTAGAGATGCAGAGTCAGTTCTTCTGTGACCACACCATTGGAGTCATCTCTCCAGTCCCTGTGGTGAGGGCTGGGACCAGCTTTCTCAGAGCCTGGGCCATTGGAACCATCTCTCTCGAATGGGGTAGGACCACCTCTACCACTGCAGCAGCCAGTGAGGTGCAGGGCCATATCTTCCAGAGCCAGAGACAGGTGGTGCTGGTTCATCATGACCCTTGGATTTCAATTTCTCCAATGAAATTTAAATGGTATGGTTTGAAAGGCCACTGGTGGTAACCCAGGGTCATAGATATTAACAAAGATCCTAGCTGTATCAAGACCATGGACCCAGACATGTCCCTTGGCAGCAGTTCAGCCTGGACTTCACCACAGAGTTGGGTAGCAGCACAGGCCACTGACATCAGTACGGCCCCAGTGATGGCATGGCACTTGAGCACCAACACGGCCCCACGTACACGGCATTAGCTAGTAACCGGAGTCATGGGCATGCTCACAGATCTTAGCTGTGGCCCTTGGCATCAACTTGGTCCAGGATGTCATCATAGCCCAAGGTGACAGCACAGGCCACTCAAATCAGATTCTTCCTCACTGCCTTTGCTTATTCAGTTACGCTTCTCTCCACAGCACATGAACCACTCTGTTCTCTTTCTCTCCCATTTGTCCACCGTATAGTTGCTCATTATAATGGTGCCTGCTCACCCTGTGCCTTGAAGGCCTGTGGATGTCTTCTGCCTGCTCAGGTAGGTTAGGTCCAGATAGACTTGTGGGTATCTTCAGCCATTCTAGGCCTCTGATGTCCATTTTAAACTGAAGATTTATGTGGAAATCAACAAAAAGCCAAGTTTCTCAAGTAAATAGCATTGTGAAAGGGAAGCTATTTGCATGTAAAGAGGAAGTGGAACAGCCAGGAGAGAAAGGTCAAAACTGTTGTTCCTGTTCCACCCTTTCCCACAATCATTGGCTGTCACTGCAAGAAATTCATGGGAGAGATCAAACTCTCTGAGGGATGGTGAATCCTATGCACAACTCTTTCAGTTGCTGTTAAGGGACCTTGGAGATCTTTGTGTTTCTGTTTCTTTATCCATGACAGGAGTAACTGGGATGTATGCTCACATGAGTTAAAGCCAAGAGTATTTCCAACACTGTCTGAGAGGACAAGAGTTTATGAAGTTTAAAACATGTTTCTTAGCAGATTTCCTAAAACACAGTAGCTTCCATGAACACTGGATAATCTGTAGAAACAAGAAGCTGGGAACAGAATGCGGAACTGGATATAGATGTAGATGTATAGCTTTAGATGGATATGGATAAAATACAAATGTCAGAGTAATGATAGGTTATTGCACCAGATTTCTGTTGCTGCTGTAAATACTTGGGGGAAAACCTTTGAAAAAGAACTGACTCTTTAGGCTTGTGGTTCCAGAAGATTCTGTCCACAGTCACTTGGCCCCACTGCAGTGGACTCATGCTGAAGCAGAGCCTCTTGCAGTAAGAACATGTGAGGGACTGATGTTGCTCATCCCATGGTAACAGAAAGATGAAGAAATGGATGAGAAACCCATATAATCTTCAAAGGCATGTCCAAAGAGACACAGTTTTTCTATTAAGTCCCTTTTCCTTAAACTTTGGATCACCTCCTAAAATCATGCCACCACCTCAGGACCATACCTTTACACATGAGTTTTGGGGTATGCTAGACTTGAAGTATAACCTTTGTGTTGAACAACTCCTCAGTACAAAAGCAAATTTCTGAGATAAATCAACTAGTGAAGTTTTATTACAGTTCTCCACTTTAGAGGCATCAATCCCTTGGCAGGCTATTAGCTTTGGATCTATGTGAGGGTGGTCATCAAATAGAGACAGTGGTAAAGCAAAGCACACTGGATCATAAACAAGAGAAAGGAGCGAACAGGGACTCACAATCTCTTTTAAGAGTGTGACTCCAACTAAGACCACTCACTTTCCTTTTTCAAGATTTGACAACATTCTATTCTAGGGACCAAGCCTCCATCTCATGACCATTGAGGAACACCCCAGACACCAACTATAACATGGCTATTCTTAGTGTTTATTTCCTTATTTTATCTCCTGGACAAGAGGGAGCTCCAAGGCACTAGTGGACAGAATGGGTTTGAGGCAAATTTTATTTAGCAGGAGAGAAGTTTGCTTCCTATAAGAGATAGCAAATAATGAAGCAGTGAGATGATGCTGGGTTATAAAGAAAAAAAGTGCTGTCCTATGTGAATGTTAGGTAGTTTAAAGCATTATTTTATATAATAGAGAAAGACATTTTAAAATGTATCTCTGTGTATATACCAATATTCATGCATAAACATACACAGATATGGGTATGTACAATCAAGATGAGCATAAGTAGGTTCTGTCTTGGTAATAGAGAAAGTTATTTTAAGGATTCATTGCCAGGAAAATACTTGGCCAAATGCGAGTATCAGATATACCATTGACAATGTCTGAATATCTTGGTTGTCCATTAGATGGAGCTGAAAATCCACCTTGGAGATTATTGAAGCCCAGATCTCTGAGGACTATTCCAGAGATAATTGACATGTTGGGTAGAAATGTGAGGTAGCATTCGACTTTCCTTCTTAAAGAAGTTTTATTTGGGGGGGGGGGTGTTCCTCATAGATTGAGAAGCCTGAGGGCGTCTGTCCTTCACTAAATTTTCTGCATCTTTTAGAGATTAATCTATAGTTTTAAGCCTAATGATCAAATGTGGTTTTACTTTTTTTAAAAAAAAAAAGAGATAGAAAAGAAGAAAAAGAAATTGGAGTTGTACTGGTGGTATTAACTTGATGGTAAGTATAAATTTAGTATCTACGAGGTAGTGAATTCAATCCTAGCTCCAGGAAGGAGGTAACATATAAAGGAAGGAGGGAAAAATAGGAAGGAAAGCACAAGCCTTAAGGTAGCTGGTTTAGATTTAAATCTTATCTTTTATACTAAGGTGAGTGATAACAATAAATTATTCTCTCTGCCTCAGTTTTTCCTTCTGGATCAGATCAGTAAGAGCATCTATGATACAGGGGGCAGTTGCTTGCTTGTCCCAGCTACCCAGAACCGAAACAACCACACAGAAACTGTATTAATAAAATCACTGCTTGTCCCATTAGCTTTAACATCTTATTGACTAACTCATATCTTAATTTAACCCATTTCTAGTAATCTGTGTATCACCACATGGCAGTGGTTTACCAGCAAAGATTCAGCTCTGACTCTGCCTTTCTCTCTCCCAGCATTCAGTCCAATCCTTCCCGCCTACCTAAGTTTTGCCCTATTAACCAAGAAAAGCAACACATAGGACTTCCCACACCACATCTATCATATTACATTGGAGAAAATTCACCAGGTTAAAAGTTGTAAGTGCTAAGAGCCGTGTGTGTGTGTGTGTGTGTGTGTGTGTGTGTGTGTGTGTGTGCTGGGGTGGGTGGATGGCTCATCTTGTATTGCTGGCACTGGGTGTTGTGTAAGTATGATTTGAATACTAAAAGTGAGACCCTAACCCTCTAGGTGATATAACAGGCCTCATTGTTACAGAAGTTTAAATACAATTCTCAGAAGAATGGTTTTTTTTAAAACTTGGTTTCTTATAAAACCATAAAAAAATTAGTGCTGTTTGAAGCATCTACCAGCTGCTTCTGGTGCCTTTCTGCACCTCTCTGTCCCGCAGAGAACTCTGGCTCTTGGGTCTCAGATAAGACACTAATCTTCCTTCCTGTCTAAGCTCCTTTGTTTACCTGGAGCCCATGAATTCTGTGAACAAGGTTGGCTGAAGACAGGGAGAGAGGCTTCTATTCCCTGAACATGCACACCTGTGAGACTCAACAGGCAGGGCAGCAACAGGATACTGTGAGGAGTCTGGGTCCAGGAAGAAGGCTCTGGCATTATGGTGATTGAGGGCATCTGCTCTGTCAAGTGTCTGTGCTGGTGAGTATTGCAGAGTATTTGTATACTGTGAAGCTGCATATTTGCCAAAGCAACTTCTGATTGACTTAATAAAGAGCTGAAAGGCCAGTAACAAGGCAGGAAGAAGTAAGGTGGGATTTCGAGGGGTGGGAGGGGGAGAGGAGGAGAAGAAATATAGGTGTGGGAATTTTGACAGTAAACTCAAAAGTTGAATGTGCCACACTGAGAAAAGGTAAAAGCCACATGGCAGAATGTAGATTACTAGAAACTGGTTAATTTAAGTTACAAGAGCTACTTAGGTTTATCCTTTGAGTTATAAGAACAAGTTGGGCCTAAGCTAAGGCAAAGCTTTCCTAATTAGTAATAAGCCTTCAAGTCATTATTTTCAGGCTGGTGATTCCAATGAGAAAATACTGCTATAGGTTAGATTCCATAATCTGCTCTGTGGAGAGAAAAAAAAATGATTATCACTTCATAGAGTGGCTATGTTAGAGGAAAACCACACAGGATACATGGTTGTGCAACAGAAACTAGACAGTGAAGTCAGCTGGATGGGGGGGACTCCTCATGGTGCATTTTCAGAGGGACTCAGATGAATGCGGCAAGAAAGGGTCTTTCTCTTTGGAGCCTACCTTAGTCCTACAGGGTTCCTCATTACATCTTGAGGTTTTAGTGACTCACCGTCTGGGACCTAAGTTTAGTAAGATGTGCTTCAAACCCTCAACTCTGAAATCCAAGATGAAGCAGATTTCTGACTTCTTCCATCTCTGTCTTAAGTAGAAATCCTTAACTGATTCCAGAGTAGTGCTCTGAGGTCAACCTAACACTGGAGTGGAATAATCTTTGATCTTGAAATGATTCTTACTGCCATCTTCTACTGATATAATAGTAAACAGTACAAATACTGTTTTATGGAACACTTAGTAGTAAATTTATCTGTACCTAACAAAAAATAATTTCCTGATTTCCCTAGGAGAGAAGTTCAGTGAAATTTAATAAACATCTGCTTAACTGTGTGGGTTGCATTTTGTTGGTTATACTGAAGGAGGAATAAAGTAGACAGTTTGTTGGGCATGGAAGACACCATCACATTGATGACACCCTCTGTTCAGCATGGAAAGCATCTATTCATCTCCCTTGTGTACAAAGGGAAAGAGAGAGGGGGGGGGGATAAATGAATGTTCTGACCTACCATGAGTGTGAGCTGAGGATTAGCACAAGGTCAGCCATCCCCTCAAACTTTGTTTTTTTCTCTCCTAGCCCTACAGGGCTGCTTCTCTGAACCAGGCCTTTAGTTTGAGGTTGAAAACACGGACAGTTCTGTGTTGAGGAAGCCAGAGATAATTAATTTCCAGTTGCTAACTAATCATAAGAGGCACAGACACAGGCATCCTGAGCAGGCAGAAGTGCTTGTTGGCCCTGAAGTTATGCAGATAGACAGATTAGAGGAAGGAGGGCAAATGTCCATTGTGTATAGTTCACCATTTGTCTTGTGTGTTTGCTAATTATTAGTGAGCACCTGTGTGACTGACACTGGGCAGCACGGATCACACATACTGTAATTGTAAATATGTAACTTCCTCCTAAACATTCATCAAACCTTTGAGTATAGAATGAAGAATTGTCATTTGTAGCTATTTCCCATTCCTATGAGGACTGGTGAGTATTCTCATTTCAAAGATAAGGAAACTGAGGTTGAGTGAGACATGAATTTCCTTCCTCCAACATGATTTCCTAGAGTTCCTTTCCTGAGCCCCTGAGCTTCCTTTCCCTTCAACATAGAGTCTCCCCATTTCTGAAGCACCACCTCCCATACATCCAGTGAACCCGACTCTAAGAATTTTGCAGGAACAAAAACTCTTTGGAGCCCAGAAGACAGAAGAGGTTTCTGTCTTTAGGGGTCTCAGGTTCTCTCCAGGAGCCGCAGAACTCCTTCTGCGGGGACAGATTGGATGTACAAGTTGAGTGGGTGACAGAACTGCCCTATGGCTGATCCCAGAGAAGACTCACCATAGTGCTGGGTAAGCAGTCTATAGGCCACTGAGTATTGAGACAGGTCCCTTGGGAGTTGCAGAGAGACATTCTGTGACAGTCACAGAAACTTTTTAACTTGGGGTAAAGCTCCATAGGACCTGACCAGTCTATTGTGTTTCCCATGCTTATTACTGGAGTATACACATTTTGAGGTGTCAGGAGAGGGTGGAGCATGCCTACATTTTGACAAGAATGGTGTGAGGGACAGAGAGTAGGACTGTGAGTCCCACAGCTGGGGTTGAACTGCTCACAAATCAGCGTCTCTTTGAGCATTCACTGTAGAAGGCATCATGCAGTTGGCGCTGATGGTGTCAGTGCTGGTTACCTTGATGTTGTGGTTACTGCCATTCATCTTTGGAACAACCTCAAACACTTAGTGGTTAAACACTGTTTGCCTCTCTGTGTGCCTCAAATTTAACTTCAGGTATTGGAGATATTCTGGACATAACTATAGTTGGAAATGGTGTGGTAAGTCCTTCTGTATATGTGTTGCTTTTATTGGTTAATAAATAAAGAAGCTGGCTTGGCCTATGATAGGGCAGAGTAGAGCTAGGCGGAGAAAACTAAACTGAATTCTGGGAGAATGAAGGCAGAGGTGCGAGATGCCATGTAGTCACCTGGAGAACCTTGCCAGTAAGCCATAGCCATGTGGCAATACACAGATGACTAGAAATGGATTAAATCAAGATGTAAGAGCTAGCCAATAAGAAGCTAGAACTAATAGGCCAAGCAGCAATTTTATACAGTTTCTGTGTGGTTATTCCTGGAGTCTGTGTGGTCAGGAAATAAGCAAACAGCCTCCTACTGCAGGAAAGTATTAAGATTTTTAGAATACTAGCACAGCAGATCCTCTCATGCAACCCAAGTATTAGATAATGTTATCCAGCATCCAATTCTTGGTATTCTAATTGACAGATTACTATGATAATTTTTAAAAATACTTTCACAGTTATCCTTAATATTTTCTTTTCTCATTCAAAATATTGCTCCTAGAATTTACAATTATTATTGTTTGCTTTTATTGAATAACTGCATAATTTGTATATTGTCAGAATTGATCGAAATTTATTTCCTGCCTTATATCTCTTAAAGGATATCAAAAATACTTTTAAAATGTTCAAAAGTGCTAGGTGGACATGAACATTCACCTTTTTAAATAAATGTGTATTTGAAGCACAATTAGAACTTGAAGCCTGCCTCTAGGACAATACTTACTCATTGTTATTTGGAAATATTTACTTGCATATATTCTCTTAAATGGTGATTGAATAATCAGGTATTATTTTGTTTCATTTTGTTTTTATTCTTGATATCACTCATGATCTGACACATAAGCACCCAATATCATTTTCTGTATAGTAACAGTAAAGGAAGGGGCACCAAGGGACCCATTTTCCCACAATCATAAGTTAAATATATGAAAGATCCTCTCTCTCTGCCCCTCCTTTCTCATCTAGGTCACAGCTTGGGCAGATGGCAGGGCAATGAAAATCAGCCAACTCCTTCTCTCCTGACCCTCCTGGGATTCCCGAGAATGCACAGTCAACCTGGGAACCTCAGTGTCCTTAGAGTTGATACTTCAAAGTTAGAATGAAGCCATTCCCCCTGCTTCAGTTAAAGGCAAGGAAGGACTCTTCTACAATCAGAATAAAAGAAACCTGTAAATCTCTCTAAACTGAAATACATTCCCCCTCTGACCTGGCTGTTCTCCTGACCAGGTGACGGCTGTACGAGGTCAGCTGTTCTTCTGACCAGGTGACGGCTGTACGAGGTCAGCTGTTCTCCGGACCAGGTGACGGCTGTACGAGGTCAGCTGTTCTCCTGACCAGGTGACGGCTGTACGAGGTCAGCTGTTCTCCTGACCAGGTGACGGCTGTACGAGGTCAGCTGTTCTCCTGACCAGGTGACGGCTGTACGAGGTCAGCTGTTCTTCTGACCAGGTGACGGCTGTACGAGGTCAGCTGTTCTCCTGACCAGGTGACGGCTGTACGAGGTCAGCTGTTCTCCTGACCAGGTGACGGCTGTACGAGGTCAGCTGTTCTCCTGACCAGGTGACGGCTGTACGAGGTCAGCTGTTCTCCTGACCAGGTGACGGCTGTACGAGGTCAGCTGTTCTCCTGACCAGGTGACGGCTGTACGAGGTCAGCTGTTCTCCTGACCAGGTGACGGCTGTACGAGGTCAGCTGTTCTTCTGACCAGGTGACGGCTGTACGAGGTCAGCTGTTCTCCTGACCAGGTGACGGCTGTACGAGGTCAGCTGTTCTTCTGACCAGGTGACGGCTGTACGAGGTCAGCTGTTCTCCGGACCAGGTGACGGCTGTACGAGGTCAGCTGTTCTCCTGACCAGGTGATGGCTGTACGAGGTCAGCTGTTCTCCTGACCAGGTGACGGCTGTACGAGGTCAGCTGTTCTCCGGACCAGGTGACGGCTGTACGAGGTCAGCTGTTCTCCTGACCAGGTGACGGCTGTACGAGGTCAGCTCTTTCTACTAAAGTGTGGATCTGTGTTTGCCCAGAGGAAAGGGTCAATATCTGTTCAGACCTTTCTGGAGATGTCTGGGGAGAGGTTTGCCAATCAGAACTGGGTCTCAGTGTTTGAATGAGGGAAGCATGTGTGCTCCTGAGAAACTGATAAATGGAAACCTTTCACTGGGTAGTGACTGGGTTCTGATTCAGAGCCAAAGATAGGGCTCAGTGAGCCAAGGTGCTGGTTGTTAAGCATGATCACCTGAGTTAGATCCCCAGAAAGCATACAGTGGAAGGAGAGAACTGGCTCCCACAAGTTGTCCTCTGACCTCTAAGTAAGCAATTGACATGAGTACACATGCATACTTACTAAATAAATATATACACAAATGTATGTAGAACAATAACAGACTTAGGAACATCACTTCCTGTGCAACTGGCTCCGCACTGGAGACACTGTGTCCATCTGGGACACAAGATGCTGTCTTGGAGTCATATCTAGCTACTTGACCAGATTCTTACATTAACTATACATGGTACCTTGAACAGGGATATGGCCATATAGACAGATCTCACATCTTTAACAGTGTTGGCTGGATTATCTGAATGTTCTTCCTGTGCTTAAAATCTGAAAATTAATATATAGAAAGATGATCCTGTGCATTTTTCAAGAAATACAAATAAGCATCTCCCTGCCTAACTCTGAGAACTCTACATCACCTGCACAGGATCCATTTCTCGGCCATGACTCGCTCCATCAGTCTTCATGCCTGTGAGAGTAGACTGCCTCTGATTTTCAGACAGGGCCAGGGAAAAGCCCAGCATCTTTTCAGTCCCTCTACCAGGGCAGAGAAGTTCCACAAGAAACCTAAGTGTTCCAGGAACTTTTTGTGTTCTGTAGATGAAGAGGCATTGGGAAAAATGCCCTGACCCCTACATACTGGCATGTTGGTCCTCACAGAAGAAAAATACAGAGCTTTCATGGAGATGTGATCCTGTTTTATAAGCTCCTGCCAGCTCCATGGCATACAAAGTTGAGGCTGTCACTGTAGACCCTCAGTGCTTAGCGCACTAAATAAAAAGACTTCCCTATGGAGGAAAAGTGCTTTGTGGGGAAACTGGTCATATCTGATGCTGTCAGTGCATACATAAATCACACAACTCTCTGAGACCTTTTATTCGTCAGTCAAGAAAAGACTAGGACTGTGGGGCAGGCGGACAAATAGAGCAGATGTTTCTCCATTAACAAGAACTGGAACCTCATTAAATGGTGAGCTCTCTGCACTTCCCAGCTTCCCCAACTCACTGTGCTGAAATCAGTTTATGAACATTAGCATCCACCCATCACTTCTGCCTCTTACTTGTTTTTCACAGGAGGATGGGCCACATGGAGACACAGGAAACAACACTGTACTCAATCACAGTCAGCTAGGTTTCTGGTTCAGATTGCATCTTCTCAGTATAAGTGCCATGTCTAGGCTGTTTCTAGTTGTGATGTCTGAAGCATTCAAGTATCCTGTGATCCTGTCTGTTATCTCCCAGCTGTGCTCACACCCCTGAACCACTTCCTGTGCCTCCAGACATCAAGGGAGTCACAGTGTACTTCAGAGTGACTCCTTCTTCAACAGCAACTAAAATGATTTCTCAGGCTGAATCGCCTGCAGGTCACCCTGTGCAGTAGCACCTGTGGGAAAACATCAGCCAGTGATCATCAATTCCTGACAGGAACCTGCATAATCAACAGACCTTTGTGTGTTTGGGTGTGCACACTGCATGGGTCATTACATGCACTCTCACAGGGACCGCTGACTGAGTGTAGCACAAATGAGGAAACAACCAGAGTGTTGGGAACATGACAGAATTATGACTGGGTATTATAGATCGCTATGAAATTCTCAGATCTCACCCTGTATTTGTTCCATTCTACCTTCTGCCACATCCTGCATCTCGTGGTTCTCCAAGCATGGAACTGGGTATGGTAAGGATGTCACTGGGATGTTAACAGCTATGGAATGTTAGAAGGTGTACTGGGAATCAGGAGTCTCTGGATCAGCTTTACTGACCCCAGACTCCCATAGCTCATTATCTTATCAGCCTGGAATGATGATGATATAAGGGGCTCTCAATATATAATAGCATACACCTTGACTAAGAAATAAAATATTGGGTAAGTTCTTAGGCTTTTTTATCCATAATAAATGTTCACAGTATAGTAACTTTCTAATATTAATGATGCTAAATCAACTTGAATTCACTGGCTTGTCATGACAAAAATCCATTATAGTTTAGTTTTGAAGATCAGAAATCCAAATTCTGTTTCACTAGTGTGGTAAACTGTATATAATTGACCCCCATAAGATCACAGGGAGTGGCATTTTTTAGGAGATGTGGCTTTGTTGGAGTCAGTGTGGCCTTGTTAAAGGAAGTGTGTCAGTGTGGAGGCAGAATTTGAGGTCTCATATATGCTCAGGTCACACCCAGTGTCTCAGTTCTCTTTCTTATGACTGCAGGATCAAGATATAGCTCCTTCTCCACTGTCTGCTTATTCTCCAGCACCATGTTTACCGGCACACTGCTATTTCCCAACATGATACTGATTGACTAAACCTCTGAAACTGTAAGCCAGACATTAAATGTTTTTTGATGAGTTGCTGTGGTCATGGTGTCTCTTTACAGCAATAGGAACCCTAACTAAGACAACTAGGCAACCATATAGGAATCACAGAGGTTTGCTGCTCAGGAGCCTTCTTTCTTTTTTTATATTTTTGAGAGCTTGCCTGGCATTCATTCCCATTTTTTCCTATCAACTCATCACTCCAGCCCTTAACTTTATCTATTACACACTTTTCCCTACTCTCACCCTTCTTCCTCCTTTTTATCCAGATCATTGTTAGGTATGGGGCCTGTACTATGCTATGTTATGCTGTGCTGTAAGAGTTTGGGGGCAGTAGGCCACATTGTTTGTGCAGTCAGGAAGATGAGAGATAAAGGCTGGTGCTCAATTTTCTTTCCTTTTTTTCTAGCCTGTGACTGTACCCCTCCAATGGCTTTGCTCAACTGAAGGTTGTAATTTTCCTCTGTATTTAAAATCCTTCTGGCAAAACACTAACATATCCTTATTTGTATTTCCATGGTGATTCTAAATCTAATCAAGTTGAAAATAAATATTAACTAAATAAGACTTTAATATCTTTTTTCTTCAATAAAGCATTCATTCAGAACAAAAACTTCAGATGTAAGAGAAGCATCAGATTTAAGAAAAATTTTACTCATTTAAAGAACACTTCTTTTACTACAGCTGCAGAACAGACAGCAGAATTCTTTTTCACATATATATGTGTGTGATGTATTTACATTTCGTTTGCACGTGTGGGAGTACATGTATGGAATTGCATGTGCACATATATACATGTTCATGAGAAGCTAGAGATAGACATTGGCATTTTCCTTAATCACACGCTACATTATTTACTGAGCCACGGTCTCTTGATAAGCCCAGAGCTCATAATTAGGCTAATCTAGCTAGCCAACCTGCCCATGGATTACCTATCCCTACCTCTTATGACCTGCCATAGCAGGCTGGTCACCAAACACATACAGCATTTATATAAATTTTGGAGATTCAAATTCTGGTTTCATTTTTGCATGCTACCTGGGGCCATGGTGTCAAAGGGTCATAACTTGGGTGATACCTATTTGCACTGCCTTTTGGGGCCATGGTGATATCCACACTCAGACTGCTGCCGAGGACAATGTCTGTGTCCATGTTACTACCACAGTCAGGGGCTATGTTGGTATGCATGGCCCATGGATGCCTGAGTATTAGGCCACAACCTATGGCTATGTTGGTGTCTGGGACTGTGCTGCCATAGGAGCCATGGTGACCTGAGTGGCTTGTACTGCCACATAGGGCCATGGTTGCCCAAGTCTGAGCTGCTGTCAAGAGCCATGTCTGACTCCATGGCTCTACAGCAGCCAGTGTCTGAATTGATGTGTGTGGCTCCTGTTACCACCTAGGGCTATGAGGATGAGACCATGTTGGGCAAACCTACTGTTGTGGTTACATTGATCTGGGTGGTGTATAGTTAATTAATATTTTGCAGGGTTTTCTTCTCAGGGCGGGGGAGTTCTGCAAGGGTAGTGGGCAGATATGGAGAGACTGAGAAGTGAGCAGGATTAAGGTGCATGATGTAAAATTCTTATATAATCAATCATGAATTATGCTAAAAAAGAAAAGAGGTTGAAACTGAACAGGATGTTTAGGGCAAAAAACCTCTAAGAAATAACTAGTTTCTTCTTTGTCTAGAAGCCCCAAATGGCCTTGAGTCTTTTGGAAGTCTTGCTCTTTTCAAAGGCCAGAGATAATGAAAGTGTTTAGAGGCTCTGATCCTTATCTCATTCCAAAGTAATTTTAGGGTCACCATTTCAGGAAGATGTTAGAGTAGCTATAAAGGCTTACTAAAGAAAACTCATGGTTAAGAGAACAGAAACTGTGGCCTGGTTGGAGACCCAGTGTTCCAGGTGGGCAGGGTCTATCACCTAGGCATAGAACCATACCAAAGGGATAAGAAGAATAATTTTTCTTAGAGAGGCATGATGGTGCAGCACACATTCAATCCCTGGACTCTGGAAGCAGAGACAAGAAGATCTTAATGAGTTTTGTCTACATAGCAATATATATGACTGTCAAGGCTATTTAGTAAGATTCTGTGTCAAAACTTTTCCTCATTAGTTTATATACTACCCATTTCATTGCTAGAATTCTCCCTACCCAGTGCAGTCCCTACATGCTATGTTGAGGTCCAGTTGGGTCTGTGTATCTCACGGTGGCCAGATCAGACAGGAACAACTTTTCCTTTTTTTTTCTGTCTCTTTCATTTGGATTTTCAATGCTCACTGAATTTAAGTATAAATTTCCTGATACTTTAGGCTCCTTTGCTTTTTATAGAAATGCCCCCTTTACACCATGTGGTAGTTTGTTCATCTTATGTCTGACCTCCATGCCTTCTTAAACAGTTTAAATATATTTCTCCCTTTACTTCTCCACTGTCCTCCTCTGTGAGATTGCTGAGTTGTATACTTCCCTGAACTTGGAATATTCCCTCCTAACTTGAACAGATCATCTTTGGGCTTTCACTTGAGTACATTTTAAATTTCTTTTATTAATGAGATTAAGAACCCCCCAAATAGAATCCAATAACCAAAGCATTACAGCTCTGAGCTATCAATGCTTATGCAGAGGAACAATAGGGAATTCTGAGTTGGAGGTGTCCTTGTAATGAAGACGTTTGTGCAGATTTCCACAGCTTTTCACCAAAGTCTCAGTCTCTTCAAGAAAGGTGATGTCAGATATTCAGGGTCCAGTGTGGCAGAAGATGAAGAGAATATCTGTGGAAAATGGCATCTTATTCATTACTCCTTTTACCACTTATGCATTGTATCTTAGTGCTGCAATGTCACTGGTACTGCTCTTCTCCTGTCCTGAGTGGACGAGATGCCCACGTCACAAAAGTGTCATCTAAGCCCAGCCTCTGAGTCATACGGTCTTTTTGAGTTTATTCCTTATGATCACGGAAAGACCAAAGCAGAAACAGTCCTTATTATAGGTTTGTGGAACTTCTAAGAATTGGTCCATAATGTAGATTACTGTTTCCCATGGACCTTTGCCTTCTACATTCTATTTTGACCTCCAACAGTAGCAGTGAGATCAATACCCTACTTAGGGCCCATGTCATACACATCCTTTAAGCCTCTTTGGACACCTTTATTGACCCTGAATAAATCCTTACTGTAGGAGCTTGGGATGTCTCAAAGGGTTCTAAGAGTTTCCTGAGAATCCTCAGCAACATGTCATCAGCACAGATCCTAAAACTGTTTGACAAATATCTTGGCCTTCCTACTGATCCTGCCTCTTCTATGTTAGTTCATAGACTGATATTACCCTGGTACTTTGAATAAAAAATATTCTTGCAGACTGCTGGGAGGAGAGGGTGAGCAGTAGTGAGGGTGGCCACACCAGCCTGCTGAGAGGAAATGCTTAAGCAGCAATGCTACAGGCCAGACAAGGCCAGACCACAGGGAGGAGAAGTGTGAGCAGCAACTAGGTGAGCCAGGCTAGGCTGCTGGGAGGAGAAGTATAAGCAGCAGTGCAACAGGCCAGTCCAAGCCAGACATCTGGGAGGAGAAGCATAAATAGCAGCATGAAGGGCCAGACTGGGTCAGGCTGCTGGGAGGAGAAGCAGGATCTGTAGTGTGTTGTAGTGGGACAGACCACTGGCAAGAGAAGTGGGAGCAGCAATACAGCAGGCCATGATGATAGCAGTGGCCTCCAGACATTATCTGACCACTGGAGCTTCAGCTTCAACCCTGCCAACACCAGGAGGAATGATCAGCTGAGCCTCGGGCCCATAGGCACCTGGGGTAGCAATCACCAAAGGCTCTCCTCTGCCTACATCTGAAGAAGAATCAATGGAGCCAGAGCCCCCAACTATACCAATTGGAGGAAAATGGACCCTCCAGAAACACAGGCTCTACCTATTCTGATTGGAGAAAGAGATGGGTAGACAACAGGGTAAGAATACACTCAACAGCGTAAAGAGTAAGAGAGAACCACCAGAAACTGGTGATTTTACAACTGCAAGGCCTGAACATCCAGTGCAGATGAAGCAGAAGAAAACAACATTAAAAATAACTTTATGAAGATGATTGAGGTTAAAAAGAAAATAAAAAATGTTTTAAATAGAGGAAAAGACAAACAAAAAACTGGAAGAAATCAACAAATTGCTTAAAGAAAACCAAGAAAAAGCAGTCAAAGAAGTGAAAAAAACAGTTCAAGACTTGAAAACTGAAATATAGAGAAAACTGAAATAAACACAAACCAAGGAAAATTGGGAGATGGGAAATCTAGGTAAATGATCAGGAACCACAGATGCAAGCATAAACAACAGACTACAAGAAATGAAAGAGAGAATCTCAGGCCTTGAAGACATGTTAGAGGAAATAGATTCATCAGTCAATGAAAATGCTAAATCCAACAAATTCTTAACACAAAATGTCCAAGAAATACGGGACACCATAAAAAGACTGAACCTAATAATAATAATAGGAAATAAAGAAGGAGAAGTCAGGCTCAAAGGCACAGAAAATCTATTCAACAAAATCACAGGAGAAAACTTTCCTAGCCTAAGGAAGGTCATGTCTATGAAAACACAAGAAGCTTACAGAACACCAAATAGACTGGACCAAAAAAGAAAGTCCCCTCATCCCATAATAATCAAAACACTAATACAGAATAAAGAAAGAATATTAAGAGCTGCAAAGTAAAAAACCAAGTAACATATAAAGGCAGACCTATGAGAATTACACCCAACTGCTCAATAGAAACAATAAAATCAGAAGGTCCTAGTCAGGCTTATGCAGACACTAAGAGACCATGGGTGCCAGTCTGGACTACTATATCCAGCAAAGCTTTAATCAACATAGATGGAGAAAACAAGATATTCCATTACAAAACCAGATTAAGCAATATCAGTCCACAAATCCAGTCCTACAGAAAGTACTGAAAGGAAAACTCCAATCCAAGGAAGTTAGCTACACCCACAAAACACAGGCACTAGATAACCTCACACCAGCAAATCCCAAAGAAGAGAAACACACACTACCACAACCACCAACAACAAAAACAAAAATAACAGAAACTAGCAATCCCTGGTCATTAATATCCCTTAATTTTAATGGACTCAATTCGCTATAAAAGGATACATACTACCAGATTGGATACAAAACCAGAATTTACCCTTCTGATGTGTAAAGAAATATGCATCAGCTACAAAGAAAGACATTACCTCAGAGTAAAGTGTTGTGAAAAGATTTTCCAAACAAATGGATCTAAAAAAGAAGCTATTGTAGCTATCGTAATATCTAACAAAATAGAATCAAACTAAAGCTAGTCAAATGAGATGAAGAAGGTCTTTTCATATACAACACAGGAAAAACCATCAAGATGATGTCTCAATTCTAAACAGCTTTGCCCCAAATACAAGGGCACCCTTATTTTTAAAAGGAACATTACTAATGCTTAAATCACACATCAAACTCCACACACTAATAGTGGGAGACTTCAATATACCACTCACACCACTGTACAAGTCTGTCATACAGAAATTTGACAGAGAAATAAAGGATCTAACATATGTCATCACTCAAATGGGCTTTACAGACATCTATGTAACATTTCACCCAAACGTAAAGGAATATACCTTCTTCTCAGCACCTCATGGATCTTTCTCTAAAACTGACTACATTCTCAGTAACTAAACAAATCTCAACAGATATAAGAAAAATGAAATAACCCACTGTGTTTTATTGGGCCATTATGGCTTAAAGTTGGACTTCAACAAAAATACTAGTTGCAGAAAGCACACAAACTCATGGAAACTTAACAATACTCAACTAAATCACCACTGGATCAAGAAAGAAATAAGAGAGGGGTGCGTTCACTCATGGAGACGGTGGGACAGAACTAATGGGAGATCACCAACCCCAGTTGGAATGGGACTGATGGATCATGCGACCAAACCCGTCTCTCTGAATGTGGCCAACAATGGGGGCTGACTGAGAAGCAAAGGACAATGGCGTTGGGCTCTGGTTCTTCTGCATGGACGGGCTCTGTGGGAGCCTTCTCAGCTTGGTCGATCACCTTCCTGGACCTGGGGGGAGGTGGGAGGACCTTGGTCTTAGCATAGAGTGGGGAACTCTGATGGCTCCTTGGCCTGGACCTGGGGGGAGATGGGAGGACCTTGGTCTTAGCATAGAGTGGGGAACTCTGATGGCTCCTTGGCCTTGAGAGGGAGGGAGGGGAGGTATGGGTGGAGGGGAGGGGAGGGAAGGGGGAGAAGGAGGGGAAGGAAGGGGGAGGAGGAGGGGAGGGAAGGGGGAGGAAGAGGGAAGGAGATGGAAATTTTTAAATGTGAAAAAAATAAACCATGAGGAAAAAAAAAACAATACATAAAGGGAGAAGGGGAGAAAAAGAAAGATTAAATGCAATAAATTAAAACATTGACAAAGAAAAAAAAAGAAAGAAATTAAAGACTTTCTAAAATTCAATGAAAATGACCATATAACATACCCAAACTTACGTGACACAGTGAAAGCAGTGCTAAGATGAAAATTCATAGCAATAAATGTCTACATAAAGAAGCTAGAAAAATCCCACACTAGTGAATTAACAGAACACCTGAAAGCCCTAGAACAGAAAGAAGCAAACTCACCCAGAACTACTAGATGACAGGAAATAATCAAAACGAGAGCTGAAATCAACAAAATAGAAACAACAAAAACAATATAAAGAATCAATGAGACAAAGAGTTGGCACTTTAAGAAAATCAACATAATAGACAAAGCTTTATCCAAACTAATGAAAAGGTAGAGAGAATACCCAAATTAACAAAATCAGAAATTAAAAGGGGAACATAACAAAAGACATGGAGGAAATCCAGAGAATCATCAGGTCATACTTCAAAAACCTGTACTCCACAAAATTGGAAAACTTAAAGGAAATGGAAACTTTTTAGATAAATATCACATACCAAAATTAAATCAAGACCAGTTAAGCAAACTAAATAGACCTATAACCACTAAGGAAATAGAAATAATTATTAAAGGTCTTCCAAACAAAAAAAGCCCAGGACCAGATGAGTTCAGCAAAAAATTCTATCAGATTTTCAAAAAAGAACTGATACCAGCATGTTATAGAATTTAGCTGATAAAGTAAGCTGAGTCTCATAACTCCCATAACTTTTAATGGTGCACTCTTGTACCTTGTCAATAGTCCATCTGCAGGACAATTTTTAAAGCTTGGGCTGGCAACAATTGTTCCTTTGGCTTCAGGACATTTCCATAAACACTATACAAGTTCATTTAATAAATGTCCTGAATATTTTGCTTAAAACAGGGAATGAAACCTCAATATTAGAAACAGCTTAACCTATTATATCAAGAGTTACTGCAGGTGTCTCCAATGGTTGTTGGCCATCACTTAAGTAGGGCTTTCGAGAAGACACCTTGGCAGCTTCACTCTTCTTCAAGGGTGAGCTTCATTAGAGCTCAGCACTCATCATCCCTTGCAGTTATTTCCTCTTTTAAGAGGACTCAAAGCCCCATTTATTAGAACTTTAATGAGAGCAATTCTCTGCTAGTACTACTCTTTGTTGCCATGACTCTGACAAGCACTGCCACTTTAGACTCTTCTTTTCTTTTTTAGTATATAGACTGATGTTATTTCAGAAGACATGTTATCCTCAGCCTAGTAGGTAATATAGGGTGCACAAAAATTGAAGAAGCTAAACTGTACAAATAGATGAGCTTTTCCAGGATGCAATGTGTTCTGATGTTTGCTGACTCCTTCTAAGCATGAATATAGGTCTATCCCAAGAACTCAAAAGTTTATTCTTTAATCCAGTTTTTCTCAGTTTGTGGGTTATGGCCCCTTCTGGGGTCACATATCAATTATCCTGCACATCAGATATTTGAATTACAATTCATAACAGTAGAAAATGACAATTTATGAAGTAGCAACAAAAATAGTTTTATGATTGGGGTCACCACAACATGAGGAAATGTATTAAAGGGTCACAGTGTTAGGAAGGTTGAGAACCCCTGCTATTACATGTTTATCATCTAAGTCTCCACATTAATATCTAAAAACATATTAAAACCAAAGCCACTTATACCTGCAAACTGCTAAAAGCTGCAAGCATTCTTTTCAAATAAGAAAACTTCTGAGATGCAAGATAAACCTTGTTTACAAAATTACTAGAAACCATAAGCTTATTTTATTCTTCACAGTCGATAAAAATACATGCTACCTTGAAGTGAACGTTTTCACTAGAATAACTGTGGGGTTATAGTTTCCTTCATTTATTGATTCACTGAAGAAATAATTCCTGAAAAGTTATTGTGTGGTCACTAGGAAGAGCATAGGCTTTGCTCCCAAAGATCTTTCAAATGAATAACCAAGTAAAAAATTACAAATCTAAACAAGTAGTATGAATAAGAATAAGAGGTTCCTCTGGGAATTCAAAACATAGATCTCCTATAAGAAGAGAGTAGAGCTAAGGATAGGCTAGAGACGGTATGGGGAAGGGAAGCAGGGCACAGACTGACTTAGGGATATACTGGCATAGTTTGATGGGAGATGAAAGTTCTGTAGAATGTGAACAGCTAATGGCATCCATTGTATATTTCTAGATAGCTGGAGGGGAGCATATTGAATGTTCTTACTACAAATAATTTGTAAATATTTAGTGATGGGTGTACTAATTTTTCTGATTTGATCATTTCAAAGTGTATATGCATAACACCATATTATGCTACATAAATATATATATTTATATTTGTATAGAATGCAAATAGAAATAAAAAGTATCCACAAAAAAGAACTGACACCAATACTCAAATTTTCCAAACAATAGAAACAGAAGGAACATTGCAAAACTCTTTTTACAAGGTGAAAAGTTATCCTGATACCCAAACCACACAAAGACATAACTAAGAAAAAAATTACAGACCAATCTCCCTTATGAACATTATCGCAAAAATAAAATACTGGCAAATCAAATATGAGAACACATCAGAAAAATTATCCATCATGACCAAGTAGGCTTCAACCCAGAGATGCAGGGATGGTTCAACAAATGAAAATCCCTCAATATAACCCACCATATAAACAAATTGAGAGGCAGGCAGATCTCTGAAGTTTAAGGCCAGCCTGGTCTACAGAGTGAGTGCTAGGGCAAGCTCCAAAGCTACAGAGAAACCCTGTCTCAAAAAAATAAATAAATAAACAATCAAAATGAAAAAAAACCATATGATCATTTCATTTGATGTTGAAAAAGACTTGGACAAAATTCAACACCCCTTTATAATAAAGCTCTTGGAAAGAGCTGGGGTACAAGGAACATACCTGAACATAATAAAGGCAATATACAAAAAACTAACAGCTAACTTCAAACTGAATGGAGAGAAACTCAAAGTGATCCTACTGAAACCAGGAGAAAGACAAGGCCATCTACTCTCTCCATATCTATTCAATATAGTACTTGAAGTTCTAGCTAGAACAATAAGGCAAAAATGGAGATAAAGGGAACTCAAATTGTAAACAAAGTCAAACTTTCAGTCTTTGCTGATGATATGATAGTACACATAAGTGGCCCCCAAAATACCACCAAGGAACTCCTACAATTGATAAATACCTTTAGTAGTATATCAGGATATAAGATTAACTAAAAAAAAAAATCAACAGCCCTCCTATACACAGATGATAAGTTGTCTGAGAAAGAAATCAGAAACATCAACTTTTACAATATCCACAAATGACATAAAGTATCTTGAGGTCACTATAGCAAAACAAGTGAAACACCTGTATGAAAAAAATTTTAAATCTTGTTTGTAGAAGACATCAGAAAATGGAAAAATCTCCCATGCTCTTGGATAGGTAGGATTAACATAGCAAAAATGGCAATCTTACCAAAAGCAATATACAGATTCAATGCAATGCCCATCAAAATCCCATAAAATTTTACACAGACCTCAAAAACAATATTCTACTTCATATGTAAAAACAAAACACCCAGAATAGTCGAAACTATCTGGTATAATAAGGAACTTTTGGAGGCATCAACCATCCTTGACTTCAAACTTCAGTATAGAGCTACCGTAATGAAAATAGCTTAGTATTGGCATAAAAACAGACAGGAGGACCAATGGAATGAAATTGAAGGCCCAGATATCAATCTACACACCTATAAACACCTGATTTTTTTGACAAAGAAGCTAAAATTATAAAATGAAAAAAAGAAAGCATCTTCAACAAATGATGCTGGCATGACTGTATAGCAGCATGTAGAAGAATAAAATTAGACCCATATTTATCTCCATGCACAAAACTCAAGTCCAAATGGATCAAAGAACTCAGTGTTAAACCAACCACATTGAACCTCACAGAAGAGAAAATGGGGAGTAACCTGGAACACATAGACACAGGAGACCACTTCCTAAATATAACTTCAGTAGCACAGACACTGGGAGAAACAATTAATTAATGGGACCTCTTGAAACTGAGAAGTTTCTGTACTGCAAAGGACATGGTCAAGAAAAAAATATGACAGCCAATAGAATGGGAAAGAATCTTTTCCAACCTCACATCTGATTGAGGACTGATCTCCAAAATATACAAAGAACTCAAGAAACTAGATTTTAAAAGAACAAAAAAATCCAATTAAAAATAGAGTACATATCTAAATAGAGAACTCTTAACAGAGGAATCTCAAAAAGCCAAAAGACACTTAAGGAAATGCCCAATATCCTTAACCATCAGGGAAATACAAATAAAAACAACTCTGAATGCCATCTTACACCTGTCAGAATGACCAAGATCAAAATGACTGATAACAACTTGTGCTGGAGAGGATGTGGAGTAAGGGCAATACTCTTCCATTGCTGGTGGGAGTGCAAACTTGTACAATTGCTTTGGAAATCAGTATGGCAATCTCTCAGAATATTAGGAATTATTCTATTTCAAGACCCAGAAATACCACTCTTAGGCATATACCCAAAGGATGCTCAATCATACCACAAGAACATTTGCTTAATCGTGTTCATCGCATGATTTGTAATATTATTTGTAATAGCCAGATGTGGAAACAATCTTGATGTGTCTCAACTAAAGAATGGATAAAGAAAATGTGGTACATTTACACAATGGAGTACTACTCAATGGTTAAAAAAATGACATCTTGAAATTTGCAGACAAGTGGATGGAATTAGAAAAAAAACATACTGAGTGAGATAATCCAGACCCAGAAAGACAAATATAATAAGTTCTCACTCATAAGTGGCTTTTAGACATAAAGCAAAGAATAACCAGCCTACAATCTACAACCTCAGTGAACCTAGACAACAAAGAAAAATCTAAGAGAGAAATACATGGATCTTCCTAGAAAGGAGAAAAAGACAAGATTTCTTAAGCCAGCTGGGAGCATGGGTAGGGGCAGAGGGTGAGAGTGAAGGGGGAAAGGAGGAAGGAGGGGGAGTGGGGAATTATATATATACATTTAATATATATTAAATATATAATATATATTTAATTAAAAGCATTAAAACATAAAAACATTTTAAAGTCAAGTGCCTATGAGCCTGAGATAGATAGTAAAGGAACAGATACCTCCAAGGTTACCATGTAGGGAAAAAGGTAGAATGATGCAAATTAAAAGAGTTCATATAAAAAATCTATTGGAATATGATCTAGCACACAGGGGGAGCTTAAAATGCATGGTTATTAAGTATGTTATTAAATTTTTCCCTCAAAAAAAGAAATATTCTCTATATTCTAGGATATTTGAATACTTGTTTTCCAGTCGGTGTTACTTTTTGGTGATGTTTAGGTAGTACAGCCCTTTCAGAGAAAGTATGTCAAGGAGGTGAGGTTTGATATTAAAAAGATCTGTCACACTTCCAGTTTATTTTCTATATTTCATGCTCTCCACCGAGGATCTGAGCTCTTAGCTCCCTGATCTGCTTTCCATGCTTCTCAGACTTGATGGACTCATATGCTGCTGGAACAGTAAGATCATATTACCCCCTTTTTTCTATAAATTATTTTCATCGTGCTATGTTGTCATGTCAACAGATAGTAACTAATACCCACTCCATCCCTCCTAACTTACACTTAGGCCTTCTGTTTCTTGTGCACGTAGATGGCAGAGGCACCAATCACCAGTAGCAGCTTGGGTCCAAGGAGCACAGCTACAAGGATTTCAGCAATATCCGATGTCTTCATTTCTGGAAATCAAGTGGTAGGAGGAACAGAGAGGGCACGAGGAGTTTATCATCAGAGACCTTTACCTGAGCCATTCGTGCATTCCCAAGCCCATCAGAATTCTGAGGAGTTTGAATCTCTGCCCTATCCCAGCTTCAATACTTCAAAGAAGAAGATGCAGTAAAGAGATTTCTAGTTCCCCAATGGTCCTACCACGGTTACCAAGTTGCCCTTCTAGAGAGATTGGGTAAGAATTTGTACTTAATGCTACATAGCACTTGTTTTTATGAACAAAAGTTTCCATAAAGAAGCTGAACCTTCAAACTGTACCTTTTGTAATTATTATTAACTGTTTGGCATTTAATGAGTTGGAGAGTTTGGCATGTTGCAATTCCAGAGTCAAATTATCTGGGGCCACATTCAACCCTCTTAATGGCCATATATTGCTTTCCTCTGTACTTGACACAACAGCTTTGTGAGAATTCAAATAATTTGAATGCACAAGCAGAATATTAGTTTTCCTTTAGAATGTGTTAACTTAGCAACTTCCACCAACCAAGATACCACGGGTGTCATCAGATGGCATCTGAAACCTCTAACAGGGTTCTCTGCTGTGTTGTGACCCACCTCTTCCATATTTATATCAATGCAATGCAAAAGTGTCTTATGGCTTCTTCTGCAAAAAATTGCTTAAAAGTTCTTCTATAGTGGCCTTTAAGGTGACCTGAATCTGTGTTCCTGGGCCTTGATCACCCATATTTTGATCTAGAATGAACTATTGTGGTTTAAGGATTACTATTTACTCTTCAGTGTTGAAGCTGATATGTAGGTAGGCTCACAAGGTTAGTGGGATTCAGAGAAGCAACTCACTGCTAGTATTTATGATGACCTCTGGGATACTGTCCTTGGACAAAAGAGGCTCAGTCTCTCAGTTGCCCAGCAATAGCTGTGACAGTACATGCACACAAAGATGGTCCATTGGAAGAAAAATAGTTGACACAGTACCTTGTTTATATAAAAGCATCCTGAAAAAAAATCCAGATTTGTGGCATAATGGAGCCTGGTGAACTGGTAAACAGCCTGATCAAACCACTAGCTGAAACATGCAGATGAAGGATCAAAACTCTATATGTGAGTCTATGATAGGAGATGTTACGGTTTGGTGCCTCAGCCATTATACAGCCATGTCCACCCCAGTGTAGATACCTTCTAAAACTTTTTTGTTGTTCAGGAAGTGGTGTTTTTAATTTAGAAATTAATCGAAGGTTAAATTTTGGTTTTAGGAATAGAAATAGGCTGATTAGGTTGTGCATTGATTGTAGTGATTGCCTAACATGTAAGGTTAGTTGGGTTCCTAGGTTCAATCCCTAGCACAACAGCAACTACAACAACAGCAGTAACAATAACAACAGCAACAACAAGCAAACACTTTAGTAACCATTGCCTATAATACCAATACCAGCAGGATGTAAATAAAAGAATCATATGTGTGAGTCTTACTAGCCCAGGTTTCCTGTGACACTCTCTCTAATAGGTAATTGTAAATGTCCACCTACCTCAAGCTAGACTTTCATAGGAAGAATATTTCTGCTAAGGAATTGTATAGATATGGTTGACCTGTTAGTGTATCTGTGGAAAATTATCTTGATTGTTAGTTGAGATGGTAAAAACCACTATGAGTGTGCGTGGCACCATTTCATTAGACGTAGGGTTCCACACTGTGTAAGAAGAATGAAGAAAGTTAGGTGAGCATCACACAGCAAACAGATAATTATGGTTATATTTGTTTTTCTCTGCTTTTGACTGTGGGTGTGATGTTTGAGTTCTTGAACTGACTTTCCTTGTGTAACCTGGAATTGTAAACTAAACAACACATTTCTTTACCTGAGGTTAAAATAAAACTATAACATTTCCTGAAAACACAAACAAACAAACAATAACAAAGACAAAACAAACAAGAATGAAAATGGTCTTGATGGGGCTTTGGGAAGAAGCAGATAACCAACTTGATGCAGCAGAATTGAGTTATGAATTCTATTGCCTCTTCCCTCCTCTTCATCCCGAAAGAATTCTCAGTGGCCATCCCATGACTCAGCTCTCTGAAAAGTTGCTGTGTCTTTTGTTGTTCCTGTACTATGATCCCATGAATCTCTCAGCTACAGAGCCTGTTTCATACCTGGTTTGATATCCACAGTGTTCTGCCTTCCTACATTCCCCACAGAATATTTTCTTGGAATTCTGACATGGAAGAGTAGTCTGGATAATACACTTAAATAAAAGAATTTGGAATTTGATTACTAAACTGTCTGGCACTGAAGATCCCAACTCTAATGGCCATTGTTCCCAGGGCTTGTGGTAGAGGTATAATTATTTAAATTAAACTGGCAGAAAATAGTTATTCATAGATAATTCTTTTGCTCTAAGCATTGAAGTGAATTGCCTTTCACCTCAATGAAACAAAAAAGACCAAATTAAATCAGGAACAAGCAGAATGAAGTAAATACTATCCTTAGAATAGCAAGAAAAGACTAAGTAAATGTCACATCAAGAGAATAGAATCTCATCTGGGTGGTGGTGGTGCAAGCCTTTAATCCCAGCACTTGGGAGGCAGGGGCAGGTGGACCTCTTTGAGTTCAAGGCCAGACTGGCCTACATGAGCTAGTTCCAGAACAGATTCCAAAGCTACAGAGAAACCCTATCTCAAAAAACCAAAAAAGAATCTCAACTTGGGCTCTAGGAAGGCAAGTTAAATTAAAGTATTCTTTTCTACAATACAGTTTTTCCTAGCTGAGCAGCAATGTAGTTCACCTTTCTGAGGCTTGACTAAGAAGGAACCACCTTTTCTTTTCCTGTTTTTTCTTTCTTTCAGGGCGTGCCAGAACCCAAGCTTGCTTTATCTGATACTAGTGACTGCACTACTATTTTCTACAGCTCCCTCCCCATTTGTTGTTCACCATGTGACTAAATTTTGTGCTGGCTAGAATAGCGTGGGATTTTTTTGTTTGATTGTTTAATTGTTTCTGGTTTTGTTTTTCCATTCTTTTCTACATTACCAGACTCTGAGAATCTGATGAGATTTAGAGTTTGCCTGCACAAGGGATGTGTTTTTATTTTTAAACTCCAATTAAATTATCATTGGACTTCCTGTCCTTTGAGTCCATTCTTAAATGAATGGCACTAAGAATCCCATGACAGGATCCCAATTTCCTATAGATCATTTGTTGACCCATAAGGTATTTCCCCAAATTTTGTAGCATTTTTGAAGAAAGAACAATAGAAAATCAATGAAATATAAACTGAAAAAGTAGATATGATTACTGAAAGAATTCTGTTTTGTAAAAGGTAAATACTGGAAATCTTCCAGAAAGTCTGATGAAATAAAAGTATATGACAATTTTCCACATCAATGCTGAGAGAGGAGCATTATCATAGTTACACATACACTTAGACTTTAAAAGGACAGTATGATCATCTAATAAATTTTATAGCAAAAGTTTGAAAACTCACATAAAATAGACAAAAAGTTCTAAACTTATTTGTTATTGGGCAAACTATGGAAAGTGGTAGTTTTTGAATAACCTAACTTTGTTGCACACAAAAAAGTCTACAAAGTAATTTTGAAGACAGTTCATTTGAAATATTGTTTGAATTTATAGTTAATTTCAGTGAATATGATGATGGTATTGGATTTGAATGAAAATATTCTTATTTACCTGAGCATCCATTGTGAACTGCACTTGCAAGTGTATGAACATACATGACAGATCTATCAGAAGGTATAATTATGTAGCATCTATATATTTTCTACTCTAAGGGAGCTCGTATTTTCTAAACTTTACTGTTCTAATGGTGGTATAATTGTTATTTGGTTGACCAATCATCAGATAAAGCTCACAATAAAGGCTATATGACAAGGAATCTGAGATTTTAAAAAGTCATGGGAGTTGATGGGCATGCCTGGTATTTAATGAGTGGGAAATAAGACATATAAAGGGTCCTCAAACTCTAAGTCCTAGGATAGTAACAAGTCAATGAGAGATACTTAACTAGAAAAAAATTGCCTTATGCACTCTTGATGACTATACTTCCAGGGGCCTTAGATTTCCCCTCATTACGTTAGACCAGATTACATGGTCTCAGGGTAAGAATTCAACATCCCTATTGCTTCTCCACCCCTAGATTCACTGTCTATAAAACTGATGACTCATTAGGTAATTAATGAAGGGCAAGAGATGACAGCAAAATTGAAAGCTTCATGTAGTATGTGTGGATTCATGGTCTGTATACATAGATATTTGTCCATTATAACAAACAGGAGGAAATGAGGCCCCTGGTATGATCACTCACAGTCAAGTGAGTTACCAATTTACAGTAAAACTGCAGGTCCTCAGGAGGTCTGTTGGAATTACATTCAAGAGGAAGCATAGGACACTGAGTGAGGACCCAGATATTCATGGAAAAGAGTAAAATGGAATGGATACTGAAAAGGAAGAAGGTGAACATGATATAACAAATGTTATGGTAAAAAGTCAACAGGTAAGATTCTAGGGTAGGATGATGCCTTCATGTCTCACTTATTTAATCTGTGAATGTTAACACAAAAATGAAAAGATGCATGAGACCCATGGGAGGTTTGCAATGAGAGCTTGCTTTAACTTTCTAGTTAGTTTGTAGATATTAGGATTATCACGCAATAACCAAAATGCTACCTTTGACATTCAAAAAAGAGGAAAAAATTACAAACAGCCAAGAAGTTTGGGTAGAGACCTTACCAGACATGGTACTAATACCTTGTTCCCTCTGACATGCACTGACCATCACAGTATGAGTTGTTATTTCCGGTGGCTGTTGATCATGCTCAACTTGGCAGGTGAGTATTATGTCCTCTTTATGGGCAGATACATTCACTGCGTGCCAGCTGGTCCAGCTGTAGGTTCCATCCTTGTTTACAGTGAATGTAGAAGGGTCTTCTATCTTGGATATGTTTCCATTCACTAACCAAGTCAACCGAAGCTTCGAAGGATAGAACTTATTCACCCGGCAGGTGACACCTATCAGATTCCATACCATTGATGGCTGCTCACTGATCTCCAGGGTGGGTGAAACTGAAACAATACAATCATAAGCTGAAACTTCAAAGCCTAAGTAGATAAAGACCCCAGAAGGGAAGCTGAAGTATGGGGGAACCATTCTCATTGCAAATTCATCATGGGGACAGGTCGATTATTTGTGCCAGAGGAGAGCCCCCAAGCATAGCTCCTATCACACAGGTGCACAGGGTGTCACAATAAGTGAAGTAAATGAGCACAACTCCCAGGTGCATTGAGAAAGCAATAATAATAGTAAAATGGATGAAAATGCCAGGAATCAGTGTGTGGCTCCTAATCAGTACAACCGAAATTACTTCTGTTAAAATAAATACAGTTTCTGTTGTGTGATGGTCACAGTCTATGATTCTCATGTGTGGTATGCATGAATGCTTGTTGGGAACTATGGACCAAACTATTCTGAAAAGACAAGAGCTTGAGCTCGTTACAGAGTCATTTACCTCGAATGATGTCAGATAATTTGGCAGTTCCATGAAGCCGGCCTTTTTGCAAGGTGTCATGGGCCACCTCACAAGTGATCTGAGAGTGGACATCCCCAGCCCTCAGCACCACCTGTGCTGTGCTGGAGATATTGTAGGAGATGCTTTCTCCTTTGGGGTCCACAGTAGTTTGAAAGTGAGAGAGCTCATTTCTGTCTTTGAACCACTTCAATGTGATGTTCCGAGGGGAGAAGCCATGGGACTTGCATGTGTAGTTCACTGTCTGCCCAGGAGCAACTCTGGCTGCAGGGCCCAAGACCACAGGAGGAGACGGTTTAGCTGCAAAGGAGCATATAGACGAGGGTGTGATTGTGATGGCCACCACTCTTGACATAACATTTTGAGGAACCTTCATATACATTTTCCCCATTGTCATTGTTTGTGTGCTTGGGATCAATACCAGAGCTTCAGCCATACTAAGAACCTGCTCTACTCCATGGTGATAGCTGTGTCCCAGACACATACATTAACTATTTATCCTCTTTGCTTTGTTTTTTGTTTGTTTGGACAGGATTTGTCCTGTTGTATCCTTTGTTCTTTGGTCTCCATAGTTTAGCAAAGATCCCCACCAGTAAATGAGGAAGGGCAAAGCCTGGTGGAATTCTGTCTGGACAAAGGAAGGCAATTATCAATGTATTTTATATTTTATATCATCTGCTCTGCCGGCTTCCTCTGGAAATCTAGGGAAATATTTTTAGATTTACATTTATAGTAACTCAGGAAATAATATGACAGAAGGGCCACAAAGCTGGGACCCTTCCTACTTCTCCCAGTCATTTGTTTTTTCTTCTTTTATTTACACACAGGTCTCATCTTTGCCAAGCCTGAATTTAACATTGAGAGCTCACTAGTCTGTATCTCTAAATGGGCTTCAGTCAGACTTAATTTGAGGTTGGAAACAGTGATACCCTCTGCAGAAAAAGCTAAAGGTGGTTCATGTCCTCAGTGCTAATCATAAGAGACACAGACAGAAGCTTGTTGAACAGACAGTAACACTCCCTGGTTGAAAGCGTACATCTGAGTGGACTAGTGGGAGGAAGGCAGTGTGTGTGCACATGTCCTGTGCTGAGCTTAGTATGTGTGACAGGCTGCATTTGGAAATATCACACAAATTTGTATTTCTACATATGTGGCTCCTCAAATGCACATCAAACCAGGAGTGTAATCAAGTGTCGTTTGAAGTCAATCTACCTAAACATGAGCATGCCTGATGTCCTTCCAGATCTGAGGGGCCAGTTACTATTTCTCAGGAGTTTCTGGCCATCTTGACATTGTTCAGTTTCCAGTGACCAAACCTTTGGTGGTATTAATACCAAATTGCATGTGGATGGACAATGTACACAGGCCAAATGACAAAACTCATCTCACCCCAACAAGTGAATCTCAATCTTTATATAATGAGCATCAATGTCCCCTTCCATAAAAACTGAACAAAAAACATCACCATAAAAATGAAAATAAAGGTAGAATCCTTTGCATAAGTATGTGTTTGCAAATCCTACATATCAAGCCAGCTGTTACTAGATGTGAGATCATATATTTATTCTTTGCCACTGTAACCTGTGGCATAAAGGCATAAAATGGCATGCCTCTAGATTGTTCCTGCCCCTACTCTGAAAAACCTATGTGAGGAGCAGAGCCTCTATACTAGTAGTTCTCAAACTTTCTAATGCTGCAACTTTTAACACAGTTCCTCGTGTGGTGGTGACCATCAAGCATAAAATTATTTTTGTTACTGCTTTATAACTGTAATTTTACTACTTTTACAAATCATAATGCAAATATCTGAGATGAGACTGCTGTAAAAGTTCTTTTCAACCAGCAGACAGGTCTTGAACCACTGAGAAACACTGTTCTGTACCCTGACATCCTCCTCTTTCTTAGTGATCTTGTTACTAAGTTGGCCAGTGGCTTTTACAGAACAATCAGGACTGCAAGCACTTCCTCCATAGGGGCTAATTATAGAGAGCAGACGGCCATGAGAAGGTTGAAGGACAGAGCTCAGCAACATACTATGTCATTAAGGTAGAGTTCTCAGTGAAAGAGAGAAATGTCAGACCTCAGAAATTGTTTTTCTGTAGTCCTGTGCAATATATGAGAGTTGCGCCCTGAGATTAGAGTTGAACAGCATTCTTCCCTGGTTGGATCCCCTCCCTGAGAAATATCCCAGGCACGTTAGGTGAGCTTTAGGATATTTTGAGCAGTATTGTGGGCAGTGATACTCTGGTGCATAAGGGATGGTTCTGCCTCAGCTTGGTGATGTAACAGGTCTATCAAGGGAATAATCACAATTATCTCCTGTTGTTTTTTAGAATGTATCTGAGGAAATTTTAAACCCAAGCTGCATATTAGAACATTCTGGAGATATTTATTGTTTCAGATGGTCCCATATCGGACCAAATAAAGAAACGTGGATTTTAGATTTATCTGTTTCCCACATTATTCCAAAGAGAAAAGAGAAGCAAGGTTGAGAATCACTAACTCCCTACCCCCACCCACACACACACACACACAAATTAATTGATTACTAAGGCCTGGAGATGGAAAATAAGAATCCAAGGTCACATGACTTCTGAGTAACAAAGCTCACATTGATGAAACATTTCCTACAAGTCAGGAGTTTCTCTAAATGTGTTGCATGACTTCACTCCTTCAGAATAGCAGGCCTATATACTGTGCTAGCAGGGAGAGTCTGCCAAGTGAGTTCCCCTGTGGAGGGTTGACTTCACTCCTTCAGTATAGCAGGTCTGTATACTGTGGAGCAGTGAGTCCCCCCTAGGGAGGTTTGCCCTGGGCACACATGAGAGAGGAGAGTGCTGGGATGCATACTGGGATGCCTATGCAGACACTGTCTCACTCCTCTCCCCTGCAGACCACTGCACTGTAGCTGCCTTGGAATGTTACTGATAATCACCATCTAGAATGTGTCTGTACCATTGACCAGGAAACATGGCTGTTGTCATCACAGGAAGTGATGACATTACCTCCTGATGCTAGTTTCTCAGTAATTCTCGGGATAGTCATAGAACCCTGGAAAAGTGAGTGCAGGTATCCATGTTCTACAGAAGGGGAAACTGTCAATCAAATCCAGTAAGTTATCCAAGTTGTACAATGATGATGCCACTTGGATTCTGGGGTGCTGCTTTGTCATGTGATATACAGAGGGCAGAGCATCTCCCTCTAAAGGTTCTATGATCACCACCATGCCACACTGAGGACACTGTGGCTGGAACAGGGACTCTGTCCCTCTTCCCTGCTGTGTCTCAGAGGTCATTTCCTGTGTCTCACTTTCATTTACCACAACAAAGTAACTGTCCCCATTTCTGTAATTCTTCCTCTACCTCTTTGTCTCTAAGAATCCTACTTGAGGAATTCTAGCCCAAATCCCTGTTCCAGGTAACTCCAGAAAGGAGGTTCTTTCCCAAGGGGCTCCTGCAGAACCTGCTTTTCTCCTTATTCCATGGATAGCCCACATTTTCAAGACTGGACACAAGAGGCAGCTATGTACTATGCTTCTGCCATTCAGAGAGAATAAGCTATGTAGGAGGAGTGCCATGTATGCTGTGTTACTCTATGAGGCAGGGTGATTTAGTCAAACTTGACTCTTTCTCACCTGCTCACCACTCATGAGACCTCTTTGAACCTCAGCGTTTTCTTCTCTAAAGGGAAGAAGTGACCTCTCCCCTATAGAACATGTTTAGCTAGAAAACAAAATAACAGACATGCAGCACATAGCACACTGCTATTTCATTTCCCTCTTTCCATCTTCTTTCTCATCAAGGGAGTCCTGAGGGACAATGACATGCCAGATAAATCTAGTATCAGTGGATGTCTATGGATTTCATATTGACTGAGCCACTTGCTGTTTGGAGTTGTTCAGGCATTGTATTACCTAGAACATTAGTGTCTTTATTTATAGCAGCTATAGTGTCAGGATAAAGTCACTCCTCTTGTCTCCCTCTATTGAGCGGTTGTGAGAAGACTTCTATAACACACCCAGGTAGGAAAATGGTAACATCCTTATAAACTAATTAACCTTCAAATGCAGCAGGTCTCCTTCAGAGGGCATGACCTTGTTGCCTGGACTATATCACTGCTTTAGTGGCAATGAATTGAAACAAAGGAAGCATTCATGATCTGGGATCTTTATTAGTTTGTCTCTAGCTGCTGGACTATGGAGCTTTGTTTACACGGGGAACAGTTCTCACTTCTAATATGGGGTGATAGTATGGCTACATTGCTGTAACTTTCCCACCACTACATTAGCATCTCAGTGTGAGGAACATCTTGAAATCTTGGGGATCTGATGATGAATGGAAATTATGGTTGAGTCTGAAATATTCTGACTCAGCATCTCATATGTACCAGCTAAGTGGAGATGGTGTTCCTTGCTTGGACTATAAGAATCTGGCCTGGAGTCAGATGTACGTTCAAGGCCAGATCCCAGCATCAGCTGGCTATGTGATCATGGACAGGGCACTGGCAAACTGGGTTCACATCTCAAACAGGGATGGACTGGATGATCTGACAATACTTGATGCTATACAATTACCAGAAACAAGACCAAGAAATAATACTTCAGGCCTCTGTCAGGAAGTTCAAAGTGAATGTCCTGATGCCTACACTGGTGATTGGGGATCATCTGCATGGAGACCAACTCCAGGACTTAAGTCTACATTGCCCAGAACCTCCAGTGCCTGTGCATGTAGGATACAAAATGTTTCCAGAGAGACCCAAGACAAAGATGTAAACCAAGGGTGAGAGATTCCACAGTGAATGTGGGCACATACCAATGGATCCCAGTGTGCGGTGGACAAAGAACAAGTAAGAAAACCATACTGTGCCCTGGGCTTGTCACTTTTGCCTTGATTTGCTTTTCCTCTTCAGAGGGAGGAGACTCACATCTTGGGGAAAGAGCTCACGCTTGCCTGCTTCTTGCCATCTATTTGACATCTAGAATGGAACCTGGCATACACTAGGCCCAGGTTGTCTGGCAGAAAGAGAAGACTTAACTGGGTGAGGTAATACACTCTGGAGGCCGTAGGCCAGGTTTGTCCCTTCACTGAACAAGGCATTGGCTGTCTTTATGTAAGCACTAGACTGGGATGATTGAGAAGGGTAGGTGTTGTGAGTCAGACAAGGGTATGGGTTTGCCCCCATTTACCAGAAATGGCACGGCTAGCCCATAGCATGCCTTCTCCTCAGCTTCCTATGAGCATGAGGGTCACTTACAGGCTTGCGTCTTCATTGTTGATCACAGAATCTTGGACACATTTTGACCTGTTGGAGGTATGAGGGGCAAGGACAATGCAGTACTTACCAAGGACATACAGCACGGTGCCTCCCCCAGACAGAAACTCCTTGTCAGAGTCTGCTTCCTTCTTAAACTTCACACAGTAGTAGGTACCAGTGTCAGCAGGTATCACATTACTGATGCGGATGGAAAAGTCCAGGTTGTTTCTCTTTGTAGCATCTGTAACATTTGTGACTCTGGGAAACTTCTCTCCACTGAAAACATATATTAGTTGCCGACTCTGTCCTGTGCCCTTGAACCACTTCTTTGGCCCCAGTGGACGCAGAGAGGTCACAGTGCAGTTCAGAGTGGCTGACTCTCCAGCAAGGACAGAAACTGATTTCTCAGGCTGAATCACCTTCAGGTCCTCTGTAGCTGCTCCTGCAGGAAACATCAGTTAGTGCTCATCATGACAGGAACCCACAGGCTCTGCTAGTTTGTCATCAAATACTGTTATAAACTAGACCTCAGCATGAGGTGATCACAGTTACCCTTACTTGGGCCTTTTAGCAAACAAATGTAACAGATGAGAAAATCAATCACAGACACTGAATACTTGGCAATATTTTTATGAAACCCTAATTTTATTAGGAATACTCATGCCAGTATCAGTTTGTTTTTTATTTTCTGTGCACATGACATTTTGCACTTCTGATATAATAATACTGTATGTGATTACATGACTCTTTGAGAACAGTGAGATGTAAACATTAGGTGTGAGGTATAGTTAGTGAGATGTACATTTGATAACCAGATTCTAGGTCAGGCCCCAAATCAGGGAGGTTGCCTTATCAGGTGGAGTGATAATGCTGTAGATATTTTCCAACATGCAATAACATGCACATTAATTAGAGAAATAAAACCCCGTTTTAAGTTACCAGTTTTTAAAATATGTATTATTACCACATTAATTAATTAATTTCATGTGTATTGGTATTTTTCTTCCACATAAGTCTGTGTACCAAACATATGCCAAGTGGTCAAAGAATCTAGAAGAGGGTGTCACAGACCTTTGAAGTTAAGTTATACATAGACATAGTTATAAGCCACCATGTGGGTGCTCAGAATTAAACCTGAGTTCCATGGAAGACTAGCAAGTGGTCTTAATGCCCAAACCATCTCTCTCTGGCCCCAACATTATATTAATTTCAAGGATGACATAGCAGATTCCTACAAAGTTAATGGCTTGACACAACAGAAACATTTTATTTTACGCTTTGGAGGTCAGAAGTCCTAGTTTGGTGTGACATGGCAGCTATCAAGGGGTCACAGTGCCCCAGCCTCCAGGAGGCCATGTTTATTCCCTTGCACTTGATGTGGTCACCTGGGAACACTCTCTCTTGTTACCTGTTTTCCCATCACAGCACCATATTTACTCAGTTACTCTTAAGTCCCATAACTGACACTTCTGCCCCTTCTTGCCTGGACTTTGGTAATCTTGTAGGACTGCACTGTCCTATACTACTGGACCAAGACTGTGCAACATTCGTTTGGGATATGAAAAGATCAAAAGGAAAGTAAGGAAAAGTACTAAAGAAAGTGAAGAGTCTGAATAGCAAAATATAGCACCAAACCGAGAGAAACTATGAGAAGAAACCAAATGATATTGAGTAGTCAACTCATGATTCAACATATGAGGGGTATATAATTTATTAGCCCAATGGACAGGGTCCACAGAGGATTTAGCAGGTTACAAAAAATGCAAAATCATGGAAATGTGTACCATAACATTACTCAGGCAGCACTGCAGGGGCAGAGGTACAATAAAGAGAAGAAGTTGAAGAATTTGGAGTGTAGTGGTAAGATTATTGGGAAAAAACTGCTGTATAAAACCTTCCTGGTTTATTAAAATATAAGAACTATCAATCCAACAACTGACCTAATTTGATGTGAGATAAACTCAGAGAGACACACACCAGCAGATGCTAGAATCCAATAGACAAAAGCAGTATAGTAAGAGAATACTGAGAGCAGCCTATAGCAGGACTCATCTCATCCTACAAAAATGGTATGAACATAGCTCTTTTCAGAAATGTTAGAATCCAGGAGGCAATGAGATAGTGTATGTAGTCACAGTTTTAAAGGAGAAAACACATCCAGAATTTAAATAAACCCTAGGATTCCCTACAATGCAAAACTATAGGACCAACACAAGAGAGAAAACATGCTCTCACTAGTTAAAAATCTGAGTTTATTACAATGATACCTGTTTGGAGATATTAATAACTGCCCTGCCAGAAGTACTAGTAGGTTTCCCTTGTGTTGAAATAAAGAATCCCAAAGAATAGTCCCAGTTTTAAAGACAATCCAACTCTGACTGTACTCTGAATTTTAAAATTTTATAAAGCATCCTGAGCGCCAAAATTATACTTAGGCTGTTGACAATGGTGACGCTAATCTTCTACCTTGTAGTTCTCACTAATAGCTTTAGGGAAGACCATACATCTATAGCTGCTAGGAAGGTGGTAGATGGTCTGAGACCTCACATTACTGCAAGGTCTTGAACAAGAATATCTGATGTGGAAAATCTGCTTCCCTTGATACCTGAAACCAAAAGCAAAGGATAATTTTGTGAAAATTAAAACCTTGTATAATGAGTAATGCTAAATCTAACAAACATGTTGATAGTCTTAGAATACTTACTGATTAAAAAATGAAATATGGGAAAAATAATGGGAATAGGGCTAGACTATATGAGCCTGATGGAGGAATATCTATGTGTTACTTTCATTATTAATAAAGATACTGCCTTGGCCCTTTAATAGGACAGAAAATTAGGTAGGCGGAGTAGACAGAACAGAATTGTGGGAAAGAGAGGGGAGACACTTCAGGCAGTCACCATAGTGAGTCGCCATGTTTCTCCTCTCCGAGATGGACGCAGGTTAAGATCTCTCCTGGTAAGCTATCCACCTCGTGGTGCTACACGGATTACTAAATATGGGTTAAAGCAAGATATGAGAATCAACCAATAATAAGCTACAGATAACGGGCCAGGCAGTATTTAAATGAATACAGTTTCCGTGTAATTATTTTGGGTAAAGCTAGCCGGTGGCTGGGTGGCGGGACACAGCCCACCGCTCCTTCTACAGATGCCTATATAATAATTTATATTGTAATTTCAAATTTTATTGAGCAATGGTACCTAGAATGTAGAGACAGAAATGAAACAAAAAGTATAGAGACATTATGTATGGCTTGCTTTTCCAATAGACTTACTTAAACATGACACATGAGTACTAGCCATTCCTCTGCAACATTTCTTTTTTTTTGTTTTGTTTTTTTTTGTTTTGTTTTGTTTTGTTTTTGTTTTTCGAGACAGGGTTTCTCTGCAGCTTTAGAGCCTGTCCTGGAACTAGCTCTTGTAGACCAGGCTGGCCTCGAACTCACAGAGATCCGCCTGCCTCTGCTTCCCGAGTGCTGGGATTAAAGGCGTGCGCCACCACCGCCCGGCTGCAACATTTCTTATTAGCAGTGATGCTCTAACATAATTAATAGAAACTAAAATGAAATAATGTCTTTGATGCTTACAAAGTAATTTGATTCTATAAAAATAAAATGGTAAATATGGGGAGATTTAAAAGTCAATGTCATATGCCCCAGAACCCACCTCATCTTTCACAAAGAACTAAAGCAGTAGTCAAATGCTCCTTGAGGCAACCAACTATGTATGAGAGAGAGAAGGAAGTCATCAAGTGAATGACTAGGACATTGTGTATCTGGGAGAAGAGCACAGAAAGCTAAACTAAGTCTTGATGTCTGTGGAATTTGCTTTGCAGAGTAGATTTGAGAATCTCAGTTAACTCTGTTTGCATAGATGTAGATGATCACAGCTAGTAGAAGCATCCAGTCCTTCCAGACTTTAGCTGATTTTATAGAGACCAGCTGGATTCTACATAGCAGCTTTGCTTGGAAAAAAACTCCATCCTTCTCTGTCCCATCTCTAGAATTCATGCTGCAGTAACTGTGTACTATCTAAGCAAGGGAGGAGTTTCTGACTTCACACAGTTAGGGTTGTAGAAAGTAGATAGTTTCATACCCTCATCCGTGAGTCCACAGAAATCCCAGAACACTACCACAGAGGGTGCAGCCTCAGTATTCAATATATCCAGGGGATCAGCAAGGACAGCCACACTCAAGCCTGTCAAGTGACACAGGACGGAGGAGAAAAGCAATTCAGCAAAGAAGAGAAAAGAGACTTTACATAGAGTAAAAGTGAAGGATAGTGGATCCGTTTCGTCAACAGTCTCTGCCTCAGAGTCAGGACCCAACAAATTCTCCTGTATGTATGATTTGCTGATGGGGGAGCTAGCCAATCCCCTTGTTTAAGGGGCGTGTCCCCTGGGGGGGGGCGCAAATACCTTTAAAACATCGTGTGCGTTTCTTTTCGCTGGAACTCTGGATTTGTAAGTTTTCTCCCTTTCCTCCTTTTATTAAAGCTGAATATTTTGTTTTAAGCTAGCCTGGTTAATTCTGTTTGTGGTTCGTTTACGCGGCTTCAATTTGGTCAGTGTTCATCTTCCCATCTGACTCAAACCCATTTGAAATTAGCTAATTTATGTAGAAACCTTGTTTCCCATGTGAATGACATTTTCAAATAAAAACTGTTTGCATGTAAGGAGGAATCTGAAGAGCACAGGAGCAGAGACCCATAGACCCTGTCCTCATTTCACCAGCTAAAGCTCATGGGATAGATCAAAGTCTCTGGGAGGAGTGATTGCTAATCCTACGACCTCAGTCAATCAGCCTGAATTCAAACCACAGCTCTAGACATTGCCATCAGGGTTGTTTGTGCTTTGCTTCTTCTTCTGTGTCTGTGGCAGTGTGACATGAGCATTAACCTGACATGTAGGCCCATGTGAGGTAGAACAGTGGAGTACATTCTACAGTAGTTGGGACATGGCGTGTGCTCATGCTCACGACATTGAAAAGTAATTCTTCAGTTGATTTTTCTGGGTCATGGATCATTCACTGACACTGGGTATCTGCATAGTGTCATGGACCTTGGTCCAGATTACAGTGCTGCATCTAACTCTAAATACAGATGTGGATTTCGTGATAATTGTAGCTTGCTAAATTAGCTTCCTATCAATTTGAAAAAATACCCAACTAAGGGCAGTGGTACAAAGAAATAAGTATTTACCTCTGTCTCCATGTTTCAGAGAGTTCAGGGATCACAGTGCTGACTGTCTCCATTGCTGTGGTCTCAGGGGAGGCAGAACCTCCTCATGAAGACAGTGTATAATGGGACAATATTGCACACGTCCACCTTACCTTCTAACACCCAAATTATCTCTCATAGCAGTGCCATCAGTCGAGAACAAAGGCTTTAATACATAAATTTTGGGGTGTATTTCTTTTTTTATTTTTTGGGGGTGTATTTCATACTCAAAGTATAATGTGTGTACTAGAAAAGTCCACAATACTGAATTAAATTCCTAAGATTAATTAGCCAATAAAAACCAAGTTGTTCTAAATACCACATTTTAGAAATTTCAATCCGTTGGGTACTCTGTTGCATTGGAGACTGTAGGAAGACATGATCATGGTAGGGAGACAGCAATAATGCAAAGCAAGGCTAAAATGTGAATATAAAGACAGAGCAATAACACACAATGTCTGTCAGTGAAATATTCACCATTAATGCCATCATGTGTATTGGTGTTGTCCTTGTTCCAGTAACAGTATTGAGAAAATTGTTTTTTATATATTTATATATTTAGGTATATGTGTGTGTTTGAGAGACAAAAACCGAGATACATAGGAGATATGCATATAAAGACAGTGAGGGAGAGAGTGAGAACAGTTAAAAAAACAGTCAATGAATTACAGAATGGGACTAGGAAAAAAGATGTAATTATATATTAATTTGAAAAAATTAAAAACAAAAAGTTTCAGGAAGTGCTAAAATCATCAGAAGGACCTATCAATTATTGCTAGTATCAATTGCAGTAAGAGTATAGTGAGGGCATATTAAAAGTTTGACATCTATTATTAGATGACACAATAGCTCCCCTAACCAAAGTGGGAAGCCTGAGGACTGATAAACCCTGACCTGAAGCCATCAGCTTTTCTTATGGACAAAGAAGAAACTGAGGACAAACAGCCTTTGAGAATCAAGAGCAGAGACCACTCACAGTGTCAATAATCCTTACCATGAGATGAAGGGAAACAAAGCTCCCTGGAGAATATAAATAAGATTAGGGATGTGTAAGTACCTGGTATAGATGAACTGCTTACACTCTACATCTCAAAGCCATAGCCCAGTACCTCATAATGTGACTATATTTGAAAAAGAGTCTTTGAAGGAGTAAAAGTCAATTAAAGTGGATCTTAACCCAATGTAACTGCTTTCATTTCAATAAACAGAAGATCCACAGAGACAGTCTGAAGTGAGATCCTGTGTGGAGAGAAGGAGAAGGTACGATTCACAACAACAGAGGCATCACGGAAGAAAATACCTTAGTGGGCATCTTGACCCTGGGTTTCCAGCCTCCAGAACTATGAGGAAATGAATGTCTATTGTATTGATTACCAGTCTGTGGTACAATGCCATGGCAACCCTAGCAATAAAACACAAGCACTAGTAAGACAAAATAATAGTACAGCCTCTCAAAGCAGCAGCTCTTGGTGAGAAGTTTGTGGTCACACGAGGAAGGAACTGGAGGACAGATGAGGAAACTTCGTGAGAAGGATGATGGCTGAGCACTGCCAGACACTTCCCTCTACCATGTCACCGCCCTTGACTCAGGAAGGGAGCGGGGAGTGCCGAGTGTGGAGACAGGCCATCAACCACTTCGGAACTGACATGCTGTCTTTGGTGGGACTCAGAGTTACATGGATTAAAGTGAGATTCTACTAAAATAAATTTGTCAGCTGTAATATCAGAAAAAATAATAATTATTTTTTAATGATTTCCAGATAGAATGGTTCTGGTTTCCTGTGGGAACCCATGGACTCACAGAGCAATACTCCAGCCTCTACAAAATGAACAATGTTCTGAGTTTCTCTCCTGTGGCAGTTCTGTTGTTTACCTGGAACCCTTCAGTTCTATTCATAGTGAAGGAGACACTAGCCTATTGGAGCATGTGGCTTTAACAGACATTGACTTTCTCCCCAGTTCTTTCTGCTGTGCTAAAAACCATCAGATTACATTCCTGAAGCTAGTCCCCTAAGGTCTGTTCCAGTATTTGGACAATCTCTTTTCCTGAGGCTGACTGCCAATGTTCTGCTATCAATGTATTAAAATCCAGCAATCAAAAGCCTTTTTGGGCTCACCTGATTAACATGCCCAATTAAACTTAAGCACCTCTTTCTAACACGGGGTTTCCTATTTTTCCTTTATAAAATGACATTTTCTTATGTGCCACATCTGTCTCCTCTCTATCCAGAGGTAGTACTTTGTCCCTCCAGGACAAATATCCCAGCTCCCTTTCCCTGGTTCCCTTCCCCTCTTTCTCTGTTTCCTGTCTTAGTCTCTTATCCCTACCCTCTGTCCCTCTGTAGTAAATAAATCTTTGTCCCAAGAACTGGGTCTGATAACTTGAACTTGGGGGTCCTGGGTCAATACTTTCCCTTTCACACAGGAGATATGGTTGTACTCCTGAGCATGCTCACCTGGGAGTCCCAGCAGTAGGGTCAGCAGCAGGACACCGTGGGGAGTGTGAGGGCAGGAGTCCAGGTCAAGCATGTTGAGAGCTAAGGAGCTTGCTCAGTTCAGTGTCTGTGCTGCTGAGATTCTGGGTGCTAATCTGCAGATACCAGGTTCTAATCTGGTATATCTTATTTTGCATAAGGGGTGTGACTGTATTGTGCTGAAACAGGAACCATACAGGCTATTTTGAAATAGACTCACAGTTTTGCAGGCTGATGGAATAGAGGAGTTATTTATCATGCATTGTAGAGGGACTGAGACACGCCTAGGAAAAGAAATCTTTTCTCCTTCTATAGAAATTATAGAATAATAAATACAAGTCACAGAGTTAGCATAGCACACCTTCTCATAGTTACTTTCTATGTACAGGTGTGTGGTAGAGAGGACAAAATCTATTCTCTTAGCATATCTCTGATGTGGTACAGTATTGTGTGAGTGGGTCCCTGTGGAAAGTCTATGTCTACAGATGTTATTGAATAAAACTCAATGACCTTGGAGGGTTTGGAATGTTGCAGGTCCAGAGTCTAAAATTTATCTCATGCTGTCATTAGTTCCCTAAAGATGTATTCTTCACCCACTTTGTGGTGTGAGAGCTAATATCCTAATGAACAGATTAAAAACACAAACTTTGGATTGTATTAACAAAACCAAACAAAGGTCCAATGAATGCTATCAGATAGTATCTGAAACTTGTAGCTGAGATCTCTCCCTGCCTGTACCCATCTCTCTGGTGAGCCTAGCCCTGATTGACTAAGCCATCTCTCCAGTCCCATCAATGCATTTTTTCAAATGCCTTGTTTTGTGACTTTCATTGCTCTGTAACTATAGATACCTCACAAAACATCCTCCACATTGGAACACAGAATTTGGGATAACCTAAATTTGTATTTCTGCACCATGATGACTCAGATTTGCCTCCTGAATAAACTGATTCTCATTCGTGAGAGCTATAGCTGTGATCTCACATGGACAGTTTTTAGCTACAGTTGTCATCCTGTGCTTTAGAGATCTAGGCTTACTTAGCTGCACCTTTATGCCCTTTTGACCAACACCACCCCCTGGTAATTATGTATTTGAGTTCTTTAGATTTTACATGTGAGATCACATAAAAGATATTTTTCTAGCTTATTGCACTTAAGACAATGTCCTCCAGGTTAATTCAGAACAACAACAACAAAAAAAGCAAGCAAGAAAGCAAAGCAGCATTTGGATGTATAGTCAGACTGGTCTCAAACTTGTGAGTCTCCTGCCTCAGCCTTCCAAGTTCTGGGATTATAAGACCTGCTTTCTCATTTTTGTTTCATGAGTAAATGAAATTCTCATAGATGACACTTTCTTTACTCTCTTGACACTTATGTTGTTTCCATGGTTTGACTCTTGGATGAACATGGAGTACAGACTCTATTAAGGTCTTGATTTTACTTTCTTTGACTATACATACAAATAGCAGGATTGCTATATCCTCTGGTAGTTCTAATTTATTCTAAAGATTTGCTTACATATTTTAAAATTATGTGTGCATATGTGTGTCTGTGCATATGAGTGCAGGTTACAGTCCAAAGAGGGTGTCAGTCACTCTGGAGCTAGAGTTGCAGTTGTTTGTGAGTCACCCAGTGTGGGTGTTGGGTATCAAAGTTGGTAAGAACACTGTGCACTCTTAGCCACTGAGCCATCTCTCCTCCTATTTTAAGTTCTTGAGAAAGCCCTCTGTTGTTTTCCATAATACCTATATTAATTTATATTCTCACCAACCAATACAAGATCAACAACAACAACAACAAAAAATAGTCAATGTAGGGCACAGCCATGACAAGCTCCAAAGAGGCCTTAGTTTCACTTTACCCAAATGCAATACCTGATTCCAAGAAAGACCACTTAGGCACCACCCAGGAAGGTGATGTGGGAGGGTTTTCTGTTTGATTTAATTTCATTGGTTAATAAAGAAACTGCCTGACCCATTTGATTAGCCAGCCCTTAGGTGGGCGGAGTAGACAGAACAGAATGCTGGGAAGGGAAGTTAATAAGATGCCACGCCATTGGTCAATCCTTTATATCACCAATTGTACTCTTCTACATTGCGACTGAGTAGTGGAGTACTACACAGTGCATGAGATGCCATTTACAACTTCCACAAATTAACTCCAAATGGACCTTACACCTAAACATCAAATGCTAAGTGCAGAACTTCTAGAACACACTTGTCACCAGGCCTCTTTGAGTTTGGCAACCTGCCTAGGCTTTGGGAGGTTTCTCTAATGCCCTGTCTCTAATCTTGGAAATGCCATGGGGAGAGCTGGTAAAGATGTAGGGCCAGGGCCTTTGGAAAAGGGTTGTTTCCGATCCTCAGAATCCAGGACTTTTCACAGAAGGGCTGAAACTGTGGTTATCAGTCCCGACACCACTGTAGATATTGTTTATAATTTTCTTTAGTTACCCAATGTTCCTCTTGTGCAACATTGTCTGATTATCCTCTTCCTGAATTTGTATACTTCCTTTTAAAATCGATTTACATTAGCAAGGGACTTGATGTTGAATTATAATTAGCAGCCAGTGCTGGGAATGCTGCCCTGTGACCCTTCTGCTCACCTGGTTCTGTCATTCAGACCTCACTATCCAATCAGAGCCTCCAGCAGACCCACCAGTCAAATGGGAAGGTTCTTCTGGGATCCAGGCTTCTGGTTTAGCACTTCCTGTTTAGCACTGCCTGCTTAGCGCTTCTGGAAGAAATCATATTTCCGCTTCTGCACTGCGCCTTGGGCTCCCTTGTTGGGAGAGAGCATGTCAGCTCGGCAGCTTCACCATGATGAGTGAGGGATTGCTCTCCACAGACAGGAGGAATGGTGGGCCAAGGTGAGTAAGGGACCAATGTCTCCAGGTAGGGAGGAGTGGCTGGCCTTGGTATGCTGGAGTGGGGGTGGGGTTGCTGTCCCCACCTGCATAGGAGTGGCTGGGCTTGGCGGGTAAGGGGGTCCCTGTCCTGAAACTAGATGGAGCATCCTGCTGAGGCTTGCAGCTGGTGTGGTGGGTCCTCTCCTGCCTGGCTGGGAGCAGTGGACAGACACAGAGTTTACTGTGTTCCTGCCTCATCCTGCCTCATCCTAAGTAGTTTTAAGTGATCCCTGCTGGCAGCCATTGAATAACTTCAAGTCCTGGGCTGTGTCTGCACAGAGCAGAGCTTTGGGAGCCACAAATGGTGGTGCCTGTAGTGCTTATATTGTCACATGTGGAGAGATATGACCAAATATTCCAAACTCGGAGACTACTGGTCTCTTCTGGGTCTTCAGAAGTTCTGCACTTTTAACATTTAGGTTTAGGATCTGTCTGTAGGTAATTCTGGTGAGCTTGTAAAAGGTTTCTACTGTGTAGAGTAGCACTCCGCTGATAAACTGTGATGTAGAAGAGTAGAATTGATTATAGGATTAATGGTCTAAGGATTTACCAGTTCTTAGGAGACATGAAGTCACACAAAGTAGAATTTAAGTAAGGGAGGACCTCATCCCAGATACGCCAGAGATAAGTAGTGTGCAAACCATGCTGGTTAGAGATTAGTATCATGAGATTCAAGTGTTTGTTCACCAGTATTAATCAGCCATCAAAGTACATTCCTATAACAAAGAGACAACCATGATTTACAACCAGCCAAAAGACGCATCAATGGCCTCTAACATGCTGCTGAAGGGGTCATTACAGGGTCACAACCTGTATGCCATGAAAGTATCCTAATTCTAGGACAGCTGCATTTTTAGCTTTTACAAAAGCAATTTGGAGTCAATGTTCCATATACTGATTGAGGTGGACTTGTTTCCTGTCTGTAGCCCCACACAACATTACCCTTGCTGCACCACAGAGCTCTAAAATTACCAGTTTTAGTCATTTTGTGGGTCATCTATTGAAATAACAATAAAATGATTTGTGTGTGGAGCATGGCTTCTCCCTTCAGACCAGAAGAGTAGAAACTGTACCATGTACATTGCAGGGGTAAACACACTGCACACAAGCTAGATCTTAGACTAAATTTTAAGACCATGGACTGCAGGGGTTTCCATAACAAAGAAGGACCTGATGGAGCACAGTGTGTGATTTCCCATCACACATTATTTTCTTCCATGTGAATGAAGACAGACATTGGTGGGTGTACAATTTAGGGAGGAGAACTTGAACTCCTAAGTATCCATTTTCCAATTAGTGAACTCTCCCATGCAGATATGTTCAATCTAGGTTGACACAGTTAATCAGCTCAGATGTTTGAGACACAGGCTATTGACTGTAACTCCATGTGTCAGCTCTGAGCACTCAGCAGCTAACATTTTACATGGGACAAAGTCATGTATTCTTTTATTAATGGCATTCTCCCTACCAGGGAAGTACCTACTCTGTTTCAAAGTCAGTATAACTAAGTTTTCAATTATTATTATCGTTTTTAGAAGTCAACTATTGTTTATCAGTTATCTTCAAATGCATTATTGCTATAATCTCTTTGTTTCTATTTTCCAATGTTTTGCAGTTTTTGAATTTTTAGTTTAGAGCAGTGGTTCTCAACCTGTTAAGTCATGACTCCTTTTGGAGTGATCAAATGAACCTAGCACAGGACTGGCTTAAGATCATCAGAAAGTACAGATATTTATATTATAATTCATAACAGTAGCAAAAATATAGTTATGAAGTAGCAGTGAAAATAATGTTATAGGTGGTGGTTCACTACATCATGAGTAACTGTATTAAAGGGTCATAGCACTAGGAAGATTGAGAACAACTGGTTTAGATTAATGTCTCCTGAAGTTCAGGCCTACCTCATACTGTGTAACTGAGAATTGCTGTGAATACCTAATCATGCCTCTGCTACCCAGTGCTGCAAAGACAGTCCTGCAACTCCTACCTGGCTGGGCCTTGACTGGTGTGTGTGAAGGAGGAATGGATCAGTGAATGATTATTCTCCAATTTCTGTAGAATTTATTGTGAATTTACAAGTGAAGTGGGACCTGTGTAAGAACTGAGTTCACTGACCAGATGTAAAGCAGTGTAGTTACAACAGAAGAAGGGATGGGCAAGGTTGAGGGTGAAAGCTTTCCTGCTGTGACAATAGTTTACGTTAGCAGTGAGTAGTGAGGTAATCAATTTTAGATGTTCCATAAATGTTACGTCTCGCCATTTTGTTGGTCCACAGACCATGTATTCACGAATCTATATAAAGAACTGAACTTACAATTAAACCAAATTACTGTAGTTACAGTAGTTCAATAAAATAGAAGAGTTGGTTAAAATGTTGTGGCCCTGCCTACAATGATTTTTTTTTCAGGTTTTTTATGTATGTTCTGAGAGAAATGATGTGAGTAATACTTGGTGTGCTCTACTACAAAACCCTTGTCTCTGGAGCACATGAACATAAAGACTATTTCAACTTTTGAACAGAATTTTTCAGGATTATAAATACATTATTCCCATTATCTCTTTCCTGCCTCTAAGACCTTCCACAGACCCTTCACTGTGTTCTAATAAATGGCCTCTTTTTAACGATTACTGTTTGAATGTGACCTGTGTTTGGTTGCAGGACCTCTGAGCTATGAAGTAAAGGGTTGGCTATACTGGACATTGAGTGTATAATTGAATGTGTACACAAATGACCCTGTGCCTTGGTGGATGATCAGGAAGTACTCTGGGAGAATAGAAGATTTTACTAAACTACAAATTTCCCAGATTAGGATATTGTTTGACCATAGTGGGGAAGGACAAATCTGGAGGACTTTTGCTTTCTGAGACATTTGATCTCTGCTCACCCAGTGTGGTAACTGCCAATGTCTTGAAGCCCAGCTGAGTAGTCCTAGCTAGTGAGGGACTGTGGTAGGCAATTAGGAGCACCACAGCAGTTATCTTACAGCTTCTGTCCAGGATTCTCTTGTTCTGCTCTAGGGAGCTGTAAGGAGGATCACAAAGCCATGCCATGGTTAATCTAGGAGCCACTGTCCCGAGATCAGGAAAAGCAGGTTGACTGAGCTGTCAGAGCTGCTTGGACAGGGATGAACCATGAGCCAGACAGGTTCTGTTGTTCTTTGTGGTGACCTGGGTAGTGGTCCTTGGCCTCTGAGCTTTTTTGAGTGAGGATTCCCTGGTGAGGGGGAGGCTTTTCTATCCTGGCATGGGAGACTATGAGCTTGCAATGTTGTTGCCTCATGCTGTGTAATTGAGAATTGCTTTGAATAGTAATCCTGCCTCTGCTGCCCAGTGCTGGGTAGATAGTCCTACATCTTCTTCAGGACTGGGCTTTGACTGGTCAGTGTTAAGGAAAAGTAAACCAGCTGATGAGTGACCTCCAGTCTCTCTGACTTTTAGTGTGTGATTATAGATGAAGAGGGATCTGTGCAAGAATTGAGTGCCTACACAAAGCTTGAAGCTGGTAGATTCACAGTGCAGAAAGGGATAGATAGGACAGTGGTTGAAAACTTTCCTACTTCAACAGTAGTTGAGATTAGCAATGCGGAACTAGGTAATTAATTTTAAGTGCTCCATAAATGTCACAGGGGCATGCTTTAGGTGTGCAGTGGGAAGATAGATTGGAAAACTGATGATATTGTTTCTAGAATTTCTGAATATTGCATTCCACTTTCAAGTTTATAATATAAATGTTTCAAATAGTTTAAAAGGTGGTAGAACTATGTTGATGTTTATTGTCTTTTGGCAATACATGATTACAATGCTTCTAACTTTCTGCTCTCACCAGTCACAATATATGATTCATTGATGTTTAGTTCTAGTCAACTAAAGGAGCTACCAAGGTTTCTCAGGTATGCATGGTGTTGGGCAGACAGATAGGGCAGAATCTATATCTTGTGATACAATCCTTGTGACAGGAAGCAGATATTAAATTATTTTATTTTTCTTAATATTTTTCTAAATATTTATTCTAAATATTGTTCACATTCTTGATTGTTATAGCTTTGTCATAAGTTTTTTTTGAGTTTTGTGTTTCTCTGGCTTTGAATTCACAGAGATCTGCCTGTGTTTGCCTCCCAAATGTAAGTATGTAGTTGATACCAAGAAACAGCAAATATCTAACAAAATATCATGGATTTGATGTTTACATTATCCAGTACAACACAACTAAGAAATCCCTCTTAAAACTATGATGCTCCAGCTTACTGTAGAGATTAACACAGGCAGACTCTCTATCCTTTCTATGGGTGAGCATCTCATTTTCTGTTTTCACTACAGACAGGTATGCACAAAAGGTAAATAAACATTTACATATTAACATTTAAACCTCTAATAATCCTGATTAACATACTACTTGTCTTTGGGGGTATTTCAGAGGCAGCACTCCCTCAGTTAAATTCTACTTGGTGTGGCTTTACTCTCTCCTAAGCATTGGTCAGTCCTTTATGTCACCAATTCTATGAGTACTGCATGGTACATGAGATGCCATTTACAACTTCCACAAATTAACTCCAAATGGACCTTATACCTAAATGTCAAATTCTAAGTGCAGAACTTCTATGAAATACTTGAAACTATGTCTCTCTGACTTTGGCAACCTGCCTAGGGTTTGGGAGGTTTCTCTAAGGCCCTGATGTATAGAGCAACAACAGATCTCTGTCTCTAATCTCAGAAATATGCTTGGGAGAGCTTGTAAAGATGTGGGGCAAGGGCCTATGGAAAAGGGTTGTTTCAGATCCTCAGAATCCATGACTTTTCACAGAAGGGTAAAAACTGTGGTTATCAGAGCCTTGCTGCAGAGGCAGGCTAGACATATAGCTACATCATGATGATGATAGCTAGACATATAGCTACATCATGATGATGATAGCTAGACATATAGCTACATCATGATGATGATAGCTAGACATATAGCTACATCATGATGATGATGGCTAGACATATAGCTACATCATGATGATGATAGCTAGACATATAGCTACATCATGATGATGATGGCTAGACATATAGCTACATCATCAGATGATGATGGCTAGACATATAGCTACATCATGATGATGATGGCTAGACATATAGCTACATCATCAGATGATGATAGCTAGACATATAGCTACATCATGATGATGATAGATAGCTAGACATATAGCTACATCATGATGACGATAGCTAGACATATAGCTACATCATGATGATGATAGATAGCTAGACATATAGCTGCTACATCATGATGACGATAGCTAGACATATAGCTACATCATGATGATGATAGATAGCTAGACATATAGCTACATCATGATGATGATAGCTAGACATATAGCTACATCATGATGATGATAGCTAGACATATAGCTACATCATGATGATGATAGCTAGACATATAGCTACATCATGATGATGATAGCTAGACATATAGCTACATCATGATGATGATAGCTAGACATATAGCTACATCATGATGATGATAGCTAGACATATAGCTGCTACATCATGATGATGATAGCTAGACATATAGCTACATCATGATGATGATAGCTAGACATATAGCTACATCATGATGATGATAGCTAGACATATAGCTACATCATGATGATGATAGCTAGACATATAGCTACATCATGATGATGATAGCTAGACATATAGCTACATCATGATGATGATAGCTAGACATATAGCTACATCATGATGATGATAGCTAGACATATAGCTACATCATGATGATGATAGCTAGACATATAGCTACATCATGATGATGATAGCTAGACATATAGCTACATCATGATGATGATAGCTAGACATATAGCTACATCATGATGATGATAGCTAGACATATAGCTACATCATGATGATGATAGCTAGACATATAGCTACATCATGATGATGATAGCTAGACATATAGCTACATCATGATGATGATAGCTAGACATATAGCTACATCATGATGATGATAGCTAGACATATAGCTACATCATGATGATGATAGCTAGACATATAGCTACATCATGATGATGATAGCTAGACATATAGCTACATCATGATGATGATAGCTAGACATATAGCTACATCATGATGATGATAGCTAGACATATAGCTACATCATGATGATGATAGCTAGACATATAGCTACATCATGATGATGATAGCTAGACATATAGCTACATCATGATGATGATAGCTAGACATATAGCTACATCATGATGATGATAGCTAGACATATAGCTACATCATGATGATGATAGCTAGACATATAGCTACATCATGATGATGATAGCTAGACATATAGCTACATCATGATGATGATAGCTAGACATATAGCTACATCATGATGATGATAGCTAGACATATAGCTACATCATGATGATGATAGCTAGACATATAGCTACATCATGATGATGATAGCTAGACATATAGCTACATCATGATGATGATAGCTAGACATATAGCTACATCATGATGATGATAGCTAGACATATAGCTACATCATGATGATGATAGCTAGACATATAGCTACATCATGATGATGATAGCTAGACATATAGCTACATCATGATGATGATAGCTAGACATATAGCTACATCATGATGATGATAGCTAGACATATAGCTACATCATGATGATGATAGCTAGACATATAGCTACATCATGATGATGATAGCTAGACATATAGCTACATCATGATGATGATAGCTAGACATATAGCTACATCATGATGATGATAGCTAGACATATAGCTACATCATGATGATGATAGCTAGACATATAGCTACATCATGATGATGATAGCTAGACATATAGCTACATCATGATGATGATAGCTAGACATATAGCTACATCATGATGATGATAGCTAGACATATAGCTACATCATGATGATGATAGCTAGACATATAGCTACATCATGATGATGATAGCTAGACATATAGCTACATCATGATGATGATAGCTAGACATATAGCTACATCATGATGATGATAGCTAGACATATAGCTACATCATGATGATGATAGCTAGACATATAGCTACATCATGATGATGATAGCTAGACATATAGCTACATCATGATGATGATAGCTAGACATATAGCTACATCATGATGATGATAGCTAGACATATAGCTACATCATGATGATGATAGCTAGACATATAGCTACATCATGATGATGATAGCTAGACATATAGCTACATCATGATGATGATAGCTAGACATATAGCTACATCATGATGATGATAGCTAGACATATAGCTACATCATGATGATGATAGCTAGACATATAGCTACATCATGATGATGATAGCTAGACATATAGCTACATCATGATGATGATAGCTAGACATATAGCTACATCATGATGATGATAGCTAGACATATAGCTACATCATGATGATGATAGCTAGACATATAGCTACATCATGATGATGATAGCTAGACATATAGCTACATCATGATGATGATAGCTAGACATATAGCTACATCATGATGATGATGGCTAGACATATAGCTACATCATGATGATGATAGCTAGACATATAGCTACATCATGATGATGATAGCTAGACATATAGCTACATCATGATGATGATAGCTAGACATATAGCTACATCATGATGATGATAGCTAGACATATAGCTACATCATGATGATGATAGCTAGACATATAGCTACATCATGATGATGATAGCTAGACATATAGCTACATCATGATGATGATAGCTAGACATATAGCTACATCATGATGATGATAGCTAGACATATAGCTACATCATGATGATGATAGCTAGACATATAGCTACATCATGATGATGATAGCTAGACATATAGCTACATCATGATGATGATAGCTAGACATATAGCTACATCATGATGATGATAGCTAGACATATAGCTACATCATGATGATGATAGCTAGACATATAGCTACATCATGATGATGATAGCTAGACATATAGCTACATCATGATGATGATAGCTAGACATATAGCTACATCATGATGATGATAGCTAGACATAGCTACATCATGATGATGATAGCTAGACATATAGCTACATCATGATGATGATAGCTAGACATATAGCTACATCATGATGATGATAGCTAGACATATAGCTACATCATGATGATGATAGCTAGACATATAGCTACATCATGATGATGATAGCTAGACATATAGCTACATCATGATGATGATAGCTAGACATATAGCTACATCATGATGATGATAGCTAGACATATAGCTACATCATGATGATGATAGCTAGACATATAGCTACATCATGATGATGATAGCTAGACATATAGCTACATCATGATGATGATAGCTAGACATATAGCTACATCATGATGATGATAGCTAGACATATAGCTACATCATGATGATGATAGCTAGACATATAGCTACATCATGATGATGATAGCTAGACATATAGCTACATCATGATGATGATAGCTAGACATATAGCTACATCATGATGATGATAGCTAGACATATAGCTACATCATGATGATGATAGCTAGACATATAGCTACATCATGATGATGATAGCTAGACATATAGCTACATCATGATGATGATAGCTAGACATATAGCTACATCATGATGATGATAGCTAGACATATAGCTACATCATGATGATGATAGCTAGACATATAGCTACATCATGATGATGATAGCTAGACATATAGCTACATCATGATGATGATAGCTAGACATATAGCTACATCATGATGATGATAGCTAGACATATAGCTACATCATGATGATGATAGCTAGACATATAGCTACATCGTGATGATGATAGCTAGACATATAGCTACATCATGATGATGATAGCTAGACATATAGCTACATCATGATGATGATAGCTAGACATATAGCTACATCATGATGATGATAGCTAGACATATAGCTACATCATGATGATGATAGCTAGACATATAGCTACATCATGATGATGATAGCTAGACATATAGCTACATCATGATGATGATAGCTAGACATATAGCTACATCATGATGATGATAGCTAGACATATAGCTACATCATGATGATGATAGCTAGACATATAGCTACATCATGATGATGATAGCTAGACATATAGCTACATCATGATGATGATAGCTAGACATATAGCTACATCATGATGATGATAGCTAGACATATAGCTACATCATGATGATGATAGCTAGACATATAGACATGATAGCTAGATATAGCAAGATATCCTCCCTGATCCCCGTGTTCCCCTCCTTCCTCCCTGATCACCGTGCTCCCCTCCCTCCTCCCTGTGCTCCCTTCCCTCCTCCCTGATCCCCGTGCTCCCTCCCTCCTCCCTGATCCCCGTGCTCCCCTCCCTCCTCCCTGATCCCCGTGCTCCCCTCCCTCCTCCTTAATCCCCGTGCTCCCCTCCCTCCTCCCTGATCCCCGTGCTCCCCTCATTCCTCCCCGTGCTCCCCTCCCTCCTCCCCGATCTCCGTGCTCCCCTCCCTCCTCCCTGATCCCCGTGTTCCCCTCCTTCCTCCCTGATCCCCATGCCCCCCTCCCTCCGCCCTGATCCCCGTGCTCCCCTCCCTCCTCCCTGATACCCGTTCTCCCTGATCCCCGTGTTCCCCTCCCTCCTCCCTAATACCCGTGCTCCCCTCCCTCCTCAATGATCCCCGTGCTCCCCTCCCTCCTCCCTGATACCCGTGCTCCCCTCCCTCCTCCATGATCCCCGTGCTCCCCTCCCTCCTCCCTGATCCACGTTCTCCCCTCCCTCCTCCCAGATCCCCGTGCTCCCCTCCCTCCTCCCTGATCCCCGTGCTCCCCTCCCTCCTCATTGATCCCCGTGCTCCCGTCCCTCCTCATTGATCCCCGTGCTCCCCTCCCTCCTCCCTCTTCCCTGATCCCCGTGCTCCCCTCCCTCCTCCCTAATCTCCGAGCTATATGATAGCTACATGATAGCTACATGATAGCTACATGACAGCTAGATAGCTACATGATTGCTACATAATAGCTATATGACAGCTAGATAGCTACATGATACCTACATGATAGCTACATGATAGCTAGATAGCTACATGATAGCTAGATGGCTACATGATAGCTACATGATAGCTACATGATAGCTAGATATAGCTACATGATAGCTAGATATAGCTACATGATACCTAGATATAGCTATATGAAAGCTAGATATAGCTACATGATAGCTAGATATAGCAAGATATCCTCCCTGATCCCTGTGCTCCTTTCTCTCCTCCCAGATCCCCGTTCTCCCCTCCCTCCTCCCTGATCCCCGTGCTCCCCTCCCTCCTCATTGATCCCCGTGCTACCCTCCCTCCTCCCTCTTCCCTGATCCCCGTGCTCCCCTCCCTCCTCCCTGATCTCCGAGCTATATGATAGCTACATGACAGCTACATGATAGCTAGATAGCTACATGATATCTACATGATAGCTACATGACAGCTAGATAGCTACATGATTGCTACATAATAGCTATATGACAGCTAGATAGCTACATGAAACCTACATGATAGCTACATGATAGCTAGATAGCTACATAATAGCTAGATAGCCACATGATAGTTAGATAGCTATATGATAGCTACATGATAGCTACATGATAGCTAGATAGCTACATGATAGCTACATGATAGCTAGATATAGCTACATGATAGCTAGATATAGCTACATGATAGCTAGATATAGCTATATGATAGCTAGATATAGCTACATGATAGCTAGATATAGCAAGATATCTACCCTGATCCCTGTGCTCCCCTCCCTCCTCAGTCCTCCCTGATCCCTGTGCTCCCTTCCCTCCTCCCTGATCCCCGTGCTCCCCTCCTTCCTCCCTGATACCCGTGCTCCCCTCCCTCCTCCCTGATCCCCGTGCTCCCCTCGCTCTTCCCTGATCCCCGTTCTTCCCTCCCTCCTCCCTGTTCCCCGTGCTCCCCTCCCTCCTCCCTGATCCCCGTGCTCCCCTCCATCCTCATTGATCCCCGTGCTCCCCTCCCTCCTCCCTCTTCCCTGATCCCCGTGCTCCCCTCCCTCCTCCCTGATCTCCGAGCTATATGATAGCTACATGATAGCTAGATAGCTACATGATACCTACATGATAGCTACATGATAGCTAGATAGCTACATGATAGCTACATGATAGCTACATAATAGCTAGATAGCTACATGATAGCTAGATAGCTACATGATAGCTACATGATGGCTACATGATAGCTAGATAGCTACATGATAGTTAGATAGCTACATGATAGCTACATGATAGCTACATGATAGCTAGATATAGCTACATGATAGCTAGATATAGCTACATGATAGCTAGATATAGCTATATGACAGCTAGATATAGCAAGATATCCTCTCTAATCCCTGTGCTCCCCTCCCTCCTCAGTCCTCCCTGATCCCCGTGCTCCGCTCCCTCCTCCCTCCTCCCTGATCCCCGTGTTCCCCTCCCTCCTCCCTGATCCCCGTGCTCCCCTCCTTCCTCCCTGATCCCCGTGCTCCCCTCGCTCCTCCCCGTTCTCCCCTCCCTCCTCCCTGATCCCCGTGCTCCCCTCCCTCCTCCCTGATCCCCGTGCTCCCCTCCCTCCTACCTGATCCCCGTGCTCCCCTCCCTCCTCCCTGATCCCCGTGCACCCCTCCCTCCTCCCTGATCTCCGTGCTCCCCTCCGTCCTCCCTGGTCCCCGTGCTCTCCTGCCTCCTCCCTGATCCCCGTTCTCCCCTCCCTCCTCCCTGATCACCGTGCTCCCCTCGCTCCTCCCTCCTCCCTGATCCCTGTGCTACCCTCCCATTCCCTCCTCCCTGATCCCCGTGCTCCCCTCCCTCCTCCCCGATCTCCGTGCTCCCCTCCCTCCTCCCTGATCCCCGTGTTCCCCTCCTTCCTCCCTGATCCCCATGCCCCCCTCCCTCCGCCCTGATCCCCGTGCTCCCCTCCCTCCTCCCTGATACCCGTGCTCCCTGATCCCCGTGTTCCCCTCCCTCCTCCCTAATACCCGTGCTCCCCTCCCTCCTCAATGATCCCCGTGCTCCCCTCCCTCCTCCCTGATACCCGTGCTCCCCTCCCTCCTCCCTGATCCCCGTGCTCCCCTCCCTCCTCCCTGATCCACGTTCTCCCCTCCCTCCTCCCAGATCCCCGTGCTCCCCTCCCTCCTCCCTGATCCCCGTGCTCCCCTCCCTCCTCATTGATCCCCGTGCTCCCGTCCCTCCTCATTGATCCCCGTGCTCCCCTCCCTCCTCCCTCTTCCCTGATCCCCGTGCTCCCCTCCCTCCTCCCTAATCTCCGAGCTATATGATAGCTACATGATAGCTACATGATAGCTACATGACAGCTAGATAGCTACATGATTGCTACATAATAGCTACATGACAGCTAGATAGCTACATGATACCTACATGATAGCTACATGATAGCTAGATAGCTACATGATAGCTAGATAGCCACATGATAGCTACATGATAGCTACATGATAGCTAGATATAGCTACATGATAGCTAGATATAGCTACATGATACCTAGATATAGCTATATGAAAGCTAGATATAGCTACATGATAGCTAGATATAGCAAGATATCTTCCCTGATCCCTGTGCTCCTTTCCCTCCTCCCAGATCCCCGTTCTCCCCTCCCTCCTCCCTGATCCCCGTGCTCCCCTCCCTCCTCATTGATCCCCGTGCTACCCTCCTTCCTCCCTCTTCCCTGATCCCCGTGCTCCCCTCCCTCCTCCCTGATCTCCGAGCTATATGATAGCTACATGACAGCTACATGATAGCTAGATAGCTACATGATATCTACATGATAGCTACATGACAGCTAGATAGCTACATGATTGCTACATAATAGCTATATGACAGCTAGATAGCTACATGAAACCTACATGATAGCTACATGATAGCTAGATAGCTACATAATAGCTAGATAGCCACATGATAGTTAGATAGCTACATGATAGCTACATGATAGCTACATGATAGCTAGATAGCTACATGATAGCTACATGATAGCTAGATATAGCTACATGATAGCTAGATATAGCTACATGATAGCTAGATATAGCTATATGATAGCTAGATATAGGTACATGATAGCTAGATATAGCAAGATATCCTCCCTGATCCCTGTGCTCCCCTCCCTCCTCAGTCCTCCCTGATCCCTGTGCTCCCTTCCCTCCTCCCTGATCCCCGTGCTCCCCTCCTTCCTCCCTGATACCCGTGCTCCCCTCCCTCCTCCCTGATCCCCGTGCTCCCCTCGCTCTTCCCTGATCCCCGTTCTTCCCTCCCTCCTCCCTGTTCCCCGTGCTCCCCTCCCTCCTCCCTGATCCCCGTGCTCCCCTCCATCCTCATTGATCCCCGTGCTCCCCTCCCTCCTCCCTGATCTCCGAGCTATATGATAGCTACATGATAGCTAGATAGCTACATGATATCTACATGATAGCTACATGATAGCTAGATAGCTACATGATAGCTACATGATAGCTACATAATAGCTAGATAGCTACATGATAGCTAGATAGCTACATGATAGCTACATGATGGCTACATGATAGCTAGATAGCTACATGATAGTTAGATAGCTACATGATAGCTACATGATAGCTACATGATAGCTAGATATAGCTACATGATAGCTAGATATAGCTACATGATAGCTAGATATAGCTATATGACAGCTAGATATAGCAAGATATCCTCTCTGATCCCTGTGCTCCCCTCCCTCCTCAGTCCTCCCTGATCCCCGTGCTCCGCTCCCTCCTCCCTCCTCCCTGATCCCCGTGTTCCCCTCCCTCCTCCCTGATCCCCGTGCTCCCCTCCTTCCTCCCTGATCCCCGTGCTCCCCTCGCTCCTCCCCGTTCTCCCCTCCCTCCTCCCTGATCCCCGTGCTCCCCTCCCTCCTCCCTGATCCCCGTGCTCCCCTCCCTCCTACCTGATCCCCGTGCTCCCCTCCCTCCTCCCTGATCCCCGTGCACCCCTCCCTCCTCCCTGATCTCCGTGCTCCCCTCCGTCCTCCCTGGTCCCCGTGCTCTCCTGCCTCCTCCCTGATCCCCGTTCTCCCCTCCCTCCTCCCTGATCACCGTGCTCCCCTCGCTCCTCCCTCCTCCCTGATCCCTGTGCTACCCTCCCATTCCCTCCTCCCTGATCCCCGTGTACCTCTCCCTCCTCCCTGATCCCCGTGCTCCCCTCCCTCCTCCCTCTTCCCTGATCTCCGTGCTCCCCTCCCTCCTCCCTGATCTCCGAGCTATATGATAGCTACATGATAGCTACATGATAGCTAGATAGCTACATGATATCTACATGATAGCTACATGACAGCTAGATAGCTACATGATAGCTACATAATACCTACATGACAGCTAGATAGCTACATGATACCTACATGATAGCTACATGATAGCTAGATAGCTACATGATAGCTACATGATAGCTACATGATAGCTAGATAGCTACATGATAGCTACATGATAGCTAGATAGCTACATGATAGCTACATGATAGCTACATGATAGCTAGATAGCTACATGATAGCTACATGATACCTACATGATAGCTAGATAGCTACATGATAGCTACATGATAGCTACATGATAGCTAGATAGCTACATGATAGCTACATGATAGCTAGCTAGCTACATGATAGCTAGATAGTTACATGATAGCTAGCTAGCTACATGATAGCTAGATAGATAGCTACATGATAGCTAGCTAGCTACTTGAAAGCTAGATAGATAGCTACATGATAGCTAGCTAGCTACATGATAGCTAGATAGATAGCTACATGATAGCTAGCTAGCTAAATGATAGCTAGATAGATAGCTACATGATAGCTAGCTAGCTACATGATAAAAAGATAGATAGCTACATGATAGCTAGCTAGCTACATGACAGCTAGATAGATAGCTACATGATAGCTAGCTAGCTACATGATAGCTTGATAGATAGCTACATGATAGCTAGCTCTAGCTACATGATAGCTAGATAGATAGGTACAGGATAGCTAGCTAGCTACATGATAGCTAGATAGATAGCTACATGATAGCTAGCAAGCTACATGATAGCTAGATAGCTACATGATAGCTAGCTAGCTACATGATAGCTAGATAGATAGCTACATGATAGCTAGCTAGCTACATGATAGCTAGATAGATAGCTACATGATAGCTAGCTAGCTACATGATAGCTAGATAGCTACATGATAGCTAGATAGATAGCTACATGATAGCTACTTGATAGCTACATGATAGCTAGATATAGCTACATGATAGCTAGATATAGCTACATGATGGCTCGATATAGCTACATGATGGCTCGATATAGCTACATGATGGCTCGATATAGCTACATGATGGCTCGATATAGCTACATGATGGCTCGATATAGCTACATGATGGCTCGATATAGCTACATGATAGCTCGATATAGCTACATGATGGCTCGATATAGCTACATGATAGCTCGATATAGCTACATGATTGCTCGATATAGCTACATGATAGCTCGATATAGCTACATGATTGCTCGATATAGCTACATGATAGCTCGATATAGCTACATGATAGCTCTATATAACTACATGATAGCTCGATATAGCTACATGATAGCTCGATATAGCTACATGGTAGCTCGATATAGCTACATGATAGCTCGATATAGCTATATGATAGCTCGATATAGCTACATGATAGCTAGATATAGCTACATGATAGCTAGCTAGCTACATGATAGCTAGATAGAGAGCTACATGATAGCTAGCTAGCTACATGATAGCTAGATAGATAGCTACATGATAGCTAGCTAGCTACATGATAGCTAGCTAGCTGCATGATAGCTAGCTAGCTGCATGATAGCTAGCTAGCTACATGATAGCTAGCTAGCTACATGATAGCTATGATAGCTAGCTAGCTACATGATATCTAGCTAGCTACATGATAGCTAGCTAGCTACATGATAGCTAGCTAGCTACATGATAGATAGCTAGCTACATGATAGCTACATGATAGCTAGATAGCTACATGATAGCTAGATAGCTACTTGATAGCTAGATAGCTACATGATAGCTAGATAGCTACATGATAGGTAGATAGCTACATGATAGCTAGATAGCTACTTGATAGCTAGATAGCTACATGATAGCTAGATAGCTACATGATAGCTACATGATAGCTAGATAGCTAAATTATAGCTAGATAGCTACATGATAGCTACATGGTAGCTACATGATAGCTAGATAGCTAGATAGCTACATGATAGCTAGATAGCTACATGATATCTACATGATAGCTACATGATAGCTAGATAGCTACATGATAGCTACATGATAGCTACATGATAGCTAGATAGCTACATGATAGCTACATGATAGCTACATGATAGCTAGATAGCTACATGATAGCTACATGATAGATATATAGCTACATGATAGCTACATGATAGCTACATGATAGCTACATGATATTTAGATAGCTACATGATAGCTAGCTAGCTACATGATAGCTAGATAGATAGCTACATGATAGCTAGCTAGCTACATGACAGCTAGATAGATAGCTACATGATAGCTAGCTAGCTACTTGACAGCTAGATAGATAGCTACATGATAGCTAGCTAGCTACATGATAGCTAGATAGATAGCTACATGATAGCTAGCTAGCTACATGATAGCAAGATAGATAGCTACATGATAGCTAGCTAGCTACATGATAGCAAGATAGATAGCTACATGATATCTAGCTAGCTACACGATAGCTAGATAGATAGCTACATGATAGCTAGCTAGCTACACGATAGCTTGATAGATAGCTACATGATAGCTAGCAAGCTACACGATAGCTAGTTAGATAGCTACATGTTAGCTAGCTAGCTACACGATAGCTTGATAGATAGCTACATGATAGCTAGCTAGCTACACGATAGCTAGATAGATAGCTACATGATAGCTAGCTAGCTACATGATAGCTAAATAGATAGCTACATGATAGCTAGCTAGCTACATGATAGCTAGACAGATAGCTACATGATAGCTAGCTAGCTACATGATAGCTAGACAGACAGCTACATGATAGCTAGCTAGCTACATGATAGCTAGACAGACAGCTACCTGATAGCTAGCTAGCTACCTGATAGCTAGATAGTCAGCTACATGATAGCTAGCTAGCTACATGATAGCTAGATAGACAGCTACATGATAGCTAGCTAGCTACATGACAGCTAGATAGATAGCTACATGATATATTATTTATATTATTTATGCATAAGAAAGACATGAGGATCATTACTTGTGGTAGGCTCATTTGGCCTTCTATACTGTGACTCCTCCTGTGCAAAGCCAGCACTGTTAATTATAATACCAAGAACTGCCTTTGCCTTTTCCATCAGTGTCTGGCTTCCTTTCAGCCCTGATTTCTAAGAGTCAATGTGTTGCTCAATTCCTTATCAGCTTGGAATATGTCATGGTCTCCTGAGAAAAGGATACCTCAATTCAGACACTGCCCCCATCCGATTAACCTGTCGCCTTGCCTGTGGGGCAGGGTCTTGATGAGTGATTCGTGGGGAAGGGCATAACTCACTGTTGTCAGTGCTCTTCTTGGGCAGGGGATCTGGAAGTTCCCATGAAAGAAAACTGAGCAAGCTGACAGGAGCAATGAAACAGGTATGCAGTATCTCTTGATGTTCACTGTCTTAGTTCATATCTTTAGCTTCATTCCCTTATATTCTTAGTGACGTATTGATTTTATGATGTAAGATGAATAATTTCTTTCAGTCTCCAAGTTGCTCTTTGTCATAACTTAGCAAGTGAAAGCAAACTAAGATAGTCACCCATGTGGATGTGGCAGCCTTTGAAGTCTGTTCTCACGGTAGGTGTCCTAATAGCCTTACAGCATCTGCAGACCATCACCATCAGGGTTACAATAAATTGCAAGAAATAGAGACTCCTAGCATTTGTCATGCAAAAGGAAAACCTGTGCATGGCATTTAGCTTGTTGAACCTTAGCATCCCCATAGGATGTGCTTTGAAGCACTTTTGCTCTAATCTGAAGGACATTTGAGGAACCTTGAGATCTATCTTTGACATTTTATCTTCTTATTCAGAGTTCATGAGCAACCAGAATTTTCGCTTCTCCAGGGTGCATTATATAAGCCGGAATATAAGTCCATTTTTCCTACGTGTTTATTTATGAGCTGGCCAGGACAGAATTTCTTGACCCATTTTGTCTGATAGAAGGCCATGGTATCCTATTTCCAGAGAGTTCTTGCTTCATGCCTAGAGGAAGGATGCTTTAGAGAATCTGGAAGAGTCTCCTTAGGCTTTGCTTGGTTTCTTTCCTCCCTCTGACAGACTCTTAGTACCAATGCATTTCTATGTAGGTGCCATGTGTCAGTGAGTCTAAACATAAAAATAGGAAACCTACATTAGGCCTACAGGACTTAACATTTGACAGCTTACATGCCATGTAGATAAATTTTCTATGCTTCTTTCTTTGTTGCTTTTTTATTATGGAAGTGCCAGCCATAGAAGATCCTGATGTTCTATACCCATGTGCTTTTAATAGTCACTAACATCCATAAATGTCACTATGTGCTACTTTATTCCTTGATTACATTATGATGAGTTACTAGGAAGCTGATAGATATCTGGGCTGCTTTTAATGTTAGGATAATATAAAAATCTTTGATTCCTCTAGCATGTGACATTTGGTGGATGAAAACTCATGACCTTTGATCATTTGCCAAGGAGTCTAATTTCTGAGTCCTAGGAAAAGTTTTGTGCTGGCCAATGCAGTCGATATCTCCATCCAGCTCCCAATTGACTACACTAATCTCTATTTTGTGTTGCACCCCATTGGGGCGTTGTCTCTCAGCCGCTGTTGGCTGAAGGAGCAGAAGGAGCATCAGCAACAATTCTGCAGCAGGGGATAAGATTTGCAGATTCTTAAAACCTTCCTCAATCTCCAAACACAATTGTCCTTTGTCTTATTTTTGTCATTCTGTTTGTGGTTAGCAGCATTCAATATGCATTTTCCCAGCAACCAGTGGCACTTTACACATCATCTTCCTTCTGTGTGCCTTTCTCAAAGCAGAGCTTCTACCTTTCTTTCTCTTTCTCTGGAATCTTCTACCTTTATCACACTATTGTTTAGACATAGGCCTTCTTTCATAAAGAGTTCTCCCTATGTTGTGGGTTATCTGGTAATTGTAAACAAGCATTCAGCTGAAGACAAGCATACAGCCTGAAAACATGTCTTTGGAGATTTTTTTTTTTACATCCTTCACGTTTTCCAGTGGTTTACTCACCTCCATTCTTAATGATACGTTGTTCCATGGGATGGTCCATTCTCATTTCATTGTCCATAAAACTGACTTTATGTTAGTAAAAGCATTAAAAAAAGTATTTGGGACAGGTTAATAACCCATAGAAAACTCCACAGAAGCCTATGTATAAAGTATATGTCCTATGTATTCTAAGTATCATAATGTCTATACCATTTAATAGATGGATCCTAGGTGTCTTCAGTAACAAATTGTGGATGGCAAAGGAGGTGTAACACACCTGGGACTAATGGAATAAATGACTTAATGAAGAGCAAAGATTTGTAGCTATTACTAGGTTAGTTAGAGGGAAACCCATTCAGATTTTGTTCTCAAGGCCTTCATGAAAATCAGCTCCACAGTAAAATGTAGTTAAATATAAAAACTCTGACTACAAGGAAATAGAACATAATGTTTGCAAAAGTTTTTTTTACATCTTTATGGTATTGTAAATCTAGATGGGATGATATTCAAATGGAACCATGTATTAATTGAATACTTTGAACTTTTCAAAGCAAATGGATTTAAGTAATAAAAATAAAACCAAACTAAACATTTAAACATTGAATGTATATGTCTGGATTAACATTTTAAATATGTTACCATCATGAATAGCTGAGATTCAATAAGTAAAGTACAGAGAGAAAAAGAGACTGGGAATAAGGGAGGGACAGGAGAGGGAGAGAAAAGAGAGAAAGGAAGAGAGAGCGGCGAGAGGGACGTGGGATGGGAGGACAAGAAGGAAGGAAGAGGGTGGGCAATGAGAAAGAAAAACGGACAAATTAACAACTGTCTTTTAATTTAAAGAGGATCATTGTTAATCACCAGCTCAGCTCTCCAGTCCTAGTTCCATTGCTGCTTTTAAATAAAAATGAGAAAGAAACCCAAACTCACAAATACATAAAATAATTTAAAAACAAATGTATTTGCAATATGGTAGAAGATTGATGACCAAAGTTAGTTTGGATTATTGGGGAAAAAAGCCTTTTATAATAAGAAGGGCGCTTTGGATTAATGGCAAAAAAAGAAGGGTGCTTGGCCACTTGTTTGTTTTACTGCCTCCTAGACTCCCAAAATAACCACACAAAAATTGTATTAATTAAATCACTGCTTGTCCCACCAGCTCTAGCTTCTGACTGACTATCTCTTACATTTTAATTTAACTCATTTCTAGTAATCTGTGTATGGCCACTAGACTATGGTTTACTGCGTAAAGTTCTGGCTTCTGTCTTTTTTGGGAGCTACATGGCTTCTCTAGACTCTATATTCTTTCTCCCAGCATTCAATTTAGTTTTTCTCACCTTATTCTACTCTGCCCTACCAACAGTCCTAAGCAGTTTCTTTTATTCATTAACGTATAAAAGCAACACATGTACTTAAGGACTTTTCATACCATTTCCTCTTTTCTGTTTAAATCAAAAGGACGGTTTTAACTTTAACATAGTAAAATTACATATAACAAAAACAGGTATCAAGTAATAATTACAGTAACAACATTTATATCTACTTTATCTTTTATTATAACTAAGGAAAAATATAACTATAACTATCTATTATGTACTGGACTCACAAAACCCACAGGAAAAAAAAATGATTGCTGAAGTTGCTGAAAAAAGTGAGACAGTCTTTTGTGGTTCCTGCTTCATGAAGGAGTCTGCCAGACATTCTTTGGAGCACAGAAGAAAGCGAGTGATGGACTTTGACATTACAAGGTAGAAAAGATCTTAAAATTTCCTGCTTTATGGAAAAATCTGCCAGAAACTATGGGCATATGGGCTAAAGATTTCATGCCCAATGGTACAGAAGAACTTTGGGTGACTGTACAGGCAGTGACATGTCTCTATCAATTCTAGAATTTTGGAAGTTGCTAACAATGAACTTCCTATTTACTTTGGTAATATTATATCCTTTTGCAGTCTTTGATGGAGTTGAAGAATATATAATTATAGTTGTAGTTTTCCTCAGTTATGATAAAAGAAAAAGTCAATTGAAATAATGTCACTGTAATTCTTACTTGATACTTGTGTTGTCATATATAATTTTACTATGTTAAAGTTAAAAACCTTTTTTTTTTATTTGAACAGAAAAGGGGAGTGATGTGCGATTTCCCTCTGTATGTTGTGAGTAACACTGGTTAATAGAAAAACTGCTTTGAGCCTATAGCAGATCAAGTCAGAACAGAGGTAGATGGGGAAAACTAAACTGAATGCTGGGAGAAAGAAGGCGGAGTCAAGGAAAAGCCATGAAGCCCAGCTGGAGACTGATGCGGGAACTTTACCTGGTAAGCCACACGCTCATGGCAATACACAGATAAATGGACATGGGTTAATTTAAAATATGAGTTAGCCAGAAATATGCATAAGCTATTGGTCAAGCAGTATTGCCAACAATATACTTTTGTGTGGTTATTTCAGGACTGAGCATCCAGGAATAAACAAACGATCCAATGTAACAGCCTTCCTTGAGGTTTCTATTTTTTTTTTTATTTTTTTTTGTTTTTGTTTTTTTGTTTTTCGAGACAGGGTTTCCCTGTAGTTTCTAGAGCCTGTCCTGGAACTAGCTCTTGTAGACCAGGCTGGCCTCGAACTCAGAGACTCTCTTGTAGTTCAGAAACATCTTTCGTCGTGTTGAACACCATTTAGGAATCCCAGCTAGAGCGAAGCTGACAAAGATGAATGCAGCGCGTTCCTGCCTTCAAGGTGCTTAGACTGGTGAGTTGATAATCTCAATAAAATATTGCTGACATGGGGCTGGAGAGACGGCTCAGAGGTTAAGAGCACTGCCTGCTCTTCCAGAGGTCCTGAGTTCAATTCCCAGCAACCACATGGTGGCTCACAGCCATTCATAAATAGATCTGTTGCCTTCTTCTGGCCTGCAGGCACATATTCAGACTGAGAATACTGTATACATAATAAATAAATAAATCTTTATAAAGATTGCTGAAATGGTTACAACATTGACCTCTTGGATAGGATTTTATTAAATTTGCTCAGAGCACTTCTACCCAGTCCCTTGCATAGGCTCCTTGTCACATGTCTGTGTCCTAATTCAAATGAAAAACTCAAGTTGATGATGATAAAATGGATTTAACAGCAAGAGTGAAATAGAACTAGTTATATTGTAAACACGACAAGCTATGAAAGTGTCTATCTTCCAAAGATTTGAAGTAAAAGTGACATAAAATAATTATTTAGACTCTCAAGAGTTAAATTTCAAGCTATGCACCACTGAGTCACCTCAAAGTTTTGCCGTGTTTGGGTTAGGTTTCGTCTGTGAATGCAGGACAGAAGCTTTCCAATGAGCTCTTCCTTTGAGAACAGACCAACATATCAAGGAAGGAGAAATAGGATGTGTTTAATTTTTGCAGCACACCAATTTCCTTAAGGACAGTCAATTCAGGAAAAGTCAGAAGTGAGGATGTACACATGGTACTAAGGACATCAAAAATAAATCTGTTGTTTATGTAACCATTACCATAATTTCAATTGTTTCCTACTGGCAGTACATAGGTCATTTTCTGCAACCTCTTCTTCTCTTTGCAATTATATAGCGTAGTTTATTCCCATTTCTACCTGAGCATATGTTTCACATTGTGAAGCAAGATACAGTGTTTGTTTTTATAAATGTTAAGTTTGGGATATATTCATAGGTATTTGTGTGTGTGTGTGTAATTAGAATCTGTATTTCTAAATAAGATCCAGAAATACACTGGAAAAAGAAAAAAAGTCTTTCGTGCATCATGTAACCGATGTTTTGGGAAATTCCATGGCACACAGTCACCCATTGTTTTCATAGTAATCATTTCATCGTGACATTAAAACTGTTTCAGTACTAAGTGTTTTTTAAAACAAGTATCCAGCAATGAAATTAGTATATATTTTCTTCTAAAAGCAGGTTGTTCGGTAGGTACAGTTGTATGAAAAATGGCTGACCTTTGGATACAGCTCCACAGCTATCTTCCTTAAATTCACATCCTCAATTCTTCCCTTGGTTCCTAGAAAACCAGTGGCTATGCTGAATTTCTGGGCTGTAGGCAGGTAGACAGGTTTCCTCTTGAACAAGAACAGACCTGTCCCCACGATTTACCTATTGCTCCCCTTTTGTGCTTTTGTGTTCCTGAATAGCCTTTCGAAAGGTAGTCTCAAATTGCACTGAAGTCCCAAATGGCAGGATTAATGTTTCCATGAACAGACCTCTTATGCCTCCAAAATGAACTCTTCCTTGCTAATTTCTCTTTAAGACACCAGCTTAATTGTATTTTCAACCAATGGGCTTCTTTGTTGGCCAACTTTTAAATGAGATAACAGCAATGTTCAGTCTCCAGCGGTATTGAGTGCCTCGCCATAGTGCACAACTCCATTCAATAGCCGATTTAATCTCACACCAGCAGATTTACTGCAGAATAAACTGCCACTGAGATCATAATTAGTAAAACAACAACAACAAAAAAATCCAGCCCACTAAATATTAATTTCAAAGTAGGAGGCTACGTTGCTGTGGAAATTTCCAGTCCTGTTTTTTTGTGTGTTTTGTTGATTTTGTGTATGATATTGGGAATTCATGCTATGTTTTAAGGTAATGTTCTCTTCCTGATCATGTAAGCAGTTGTTTCACTATCTAATATGAAAATGATGTTCAGCTTCTCAGATCCAGTGACAAGCACACTTGGGAGTTGGTAGTGTGACTTGCTTTTAATGTGTCTTTCATTTCTATTATTTCTATGTTTTAAAAGCATATTCGCTGTTAGAAAACAAGTAAAAAAAATGAGAGCTTTCAAAGGTTTCTTCTCATAATTTTCTTTGTTGCAGGTCTCAGTGACTGATTGTGATTCAGTGAAAACCGTGTTCTACAAACAGATGTTTCACCGGGATGCTCTGCCTACTGTATCTAAACAAATACTAATGAGGTAATGGGAAAGATCAGGGAAGGGGGAAGAGGGCTCACTGTTTACTCATCATCTCAGAGAAAACTCTGTACCCTTCTAACATTTCTGTTTATCTTTAATGATAACAAGATGCATTGCAATGACATACCAAGGGATTTGTTTTTCATAATTGTCTCAAATACAAATGCAAAAAAAATGTGTGCTACATAAGTTTAAAGAGGCTCGTTTGTAAGCAGAGGTGAACTAAAGCTTTTAAGTTCAAGTGGAGGAAGGCATATGTATATATAGATATATACAAATATATGTGTGTGTGTGTGCTTGTGTGTGTGCTTGTGTGTGTGTGTCTTTAAATACCATAAGCAGATTTTAGAAAATGCTCCTGTTGTTTTGCAAATGTAGAAATACACACTATGTGATAACGAGGTAGATCAATAACAAAGAAGGCACACAAGTATCCTCTGTAATGTTGGTCTGTGTGCTCTTTCCAAGAGTTTTTCACTCCGAGTTGTTCCCTGAAAGCATGCCAGCTCACCTCCTATCACTCAGACATGCGGTGATGGCATTTGAGGCTTGTTTTATTTCTGGCATTAACAACGTTTTGATAATGAGAGTTTTATCAAATGAAATTTCAGAAATCCTAATGATACTGCTGTGCAGTTTATTTTCTTAAGACCCCCCCAGGGGCTGGAGAGAGCATTGCCGGGACTCGAACTCAGGACCCCGGGAAGAGCATGGGGTTGCTGCCGGGACTCGAACTCAGGACCTCGGGAAGAGCATGGGGTTGCTGCCGGGACTCGAACTCAGGACCTCGGGAAGAGCATGGGGTTGCTGCCGGGACTCGAACTCAGGACCTCGGGAAGAGCATGGGGTTGCTGCCGGGACTCGAACTCAGGACCTCTCCACAACCATCTGTAATGGGGTCTGGTGCCCTCTTCTGGCCTGCAAGTATACATGCAAGCAGAACACTGTATATGTAATAAATAAATAAATATTAAAAAAAAGACTCGACCCCCCCAAAGCAAATTAAACCTCAGTGAATCAGACATCCTATTTACAGAAAACAGCAGAATGTGGCTGGCTATGAGGGCTGACTGAGAAGACAATGATAATGACTCTGGGTTTTGATTCTACTGCATGGACTGGCTTTTTGGGAGCCCATTCTGTTTGGATGCTCACCTTCCTAGACCTGGATGGAGGGTGGAGAGCCTTGAACTTCCCACAGGGCAGGGCTTCCTGACTTCTCTTAGGACTGGAGAGGGAGAGGAGGAGGAGTGGGGTGAGTGGAAGGAAAATGGAAGGATGGGAGGAGGTGGAATTTTTAATAAATAAATAAGTAAATATATTAAAAAAGAAATAATTTCAAAATACCAATATACAAATAAAGCTTTTAATACTATACTTTTTCTTGGGAATCACTCACAAAGTTGTTCCATTTTTTTTCTTATTAGTAAGAAAAAGAAAAGGGAAGAAATCCTGTGAGTTTTGTCCCCAGGTAATTACTCTGGTATTCTAAATCACAGACCCAGAGAATTTCAGAGGTCCATGGTCACAGGAGTTTTTATAATTCACCAAATATGGATCTAACATTCTGGAGAATAATGTAATAAGCTGGGTATATTTCTTATTTTCTTCATTGTTTGATGGCAAGTGATTTTTCCTGTTTTACATACCTAAGGCTTTCCTCAGAAAACACTCAACAGCATGAGATTTTAAAGTCATGGCTCTTAACAACATGATGGACAACTATATCTGAAGTATGGCCTCCTGATAGATCTTGTTCAAGATTCTATTGGTTGTCTCTGAAACTTTAATTTTAGTGTAAGTTCTACATAAACAAATGTTTCCACTGTTAACTTTTGGTCACTTTTGCTAAACAATAGCTGACCATAAATTGTACTTATTTCTATGTGTGTGAGTTGGAGTAAATGCCATGTTCATCATGATACAAAAAAAACTTGATCCTCATATTCTCTTTCTTCCTCTTTGAAGTAGTTCTCCCTTTTGTTTATAATAATAGAGACAGATTTTTCTTTTTTTCCTTTTTTTTAAATGAACAACATTTTCTTTGCTCCCAGACCTTTCTCTCTCCTCCCCTTCAGCGCTCTCCCAAGGTCTCCATGCTTTCAATTGACTCAGGAGATCTTGTCTTTTTCTACTTCTCATGTAGATTAGATCCATGTATCTATCTCTCAGGGTCATTCTTGAACCATTTTTTTCAAAATCAAGTTTGATTGTTTTTTCTATGTTTTCTTGAGTTTTTTTTTTTTTTGAGGGATTTATTATTTTCTTCCTTTTTTATTGTTTTTTCTCTATTTTTAAAGGTAGTTTTTTCATTTCATTTTAAAGTTCACTATCCTCTTCATGAAGTTATGTTTAAAATAATTTCCTTGATGTTACCATATGGTTTTTTAGGTTGTTGGATAAATTCTTGCATTGGAGCCTATCCATCTTTTCCTTCATTTGACGCTGGCAGTGTCTTTGCATCTTGGTCTGATTCTTACAGTGGCTGTCTGAGTCTTTGGTAACAGTTTTTTTTTTTCTGTTCTGTGTCTCAGGAAGCCACTGAGGTCTCTTTTAGCCTGCTCTCTTGCAATGTTTTCCTGGGTTTCTCTCACTGCTTGTGATTTAGCGTTCTTCTCTTGGTCCTCTCCACAGGCTAATAACTAGTGAAATAATAGATACTATGAAATTTGTTTCCCTGGTAATTTCACTGTGGGAAAAGAATGATTCCTCCAGGTGAGACCATGTCTACAGGAGAGACAGGAGCTGAGGTTTGGGAAAGGTTTTAGAGATGGGAATACTTTCAGTATATGACTTACTTATATTAACTTAGATGTGTATATCCCTTGTCATCTATCTCAACCTGTTTGGACTCCAAGGATAAATTAATACCTTATATTTTCATCACTGTTCCAAATTAGTCACACCAAAAATTATCATGTTTATTATTTTTATTAATAATTTGTTGTTTTTTCTTTTCTATATTTTTATCTTAAAAAATAGCCTCATTATGCATTTCTGGCTGTCTTGGAACTCTATATATACACTAGGATCTTGTAGAAAATCAGAAAAGTTTGACCACCTTATCTCCAATGTACCTGGATTACAGTTGGGCACATCACAGACAACTAAATTAATACATTTTTGTTGTTTAAGACAGGGTTTCTCTGTGTAGCTTTGGCTGTGCTTCAATTAGCTTTGTAGACCAGGCGACCTTGAGTTTAAAGAGACCTACCTTTCTCACACTATGTAGTTTAGAATGGTTTTGAACACCTAATCCTGTCTCTGTTGTTCAGTGCTGGAAAGAAACTCTTGCAACTGCTTCAAGGTTGGGCCTTAAATGGTTAGTGAGAAGGAAAATAGATGAGTGTCTTCCAACTAATCTGGATTTTATTGTGAACTTGCAAATAAAGAGGAACTCATGTAAGAATTGAGTTCACTGACAAACTGTAAATCAGATATAGTCCCTGTACAGAGCTGTATGGGCAAGAAGGAGCATGAAAGCTTTTCCCCCTTAGACCATAGCTCACATAAGAAACAGGTAGTGATTCAATCAATTTTAGATGATTGCTAAATGGTCTGACTGGCCATTTCTTGCATCAACAGAGGAAGGAATCAAGAATTCTAATAAAGAATCAAACTTATAAAACCAAATTACAGTAGTTAAACTAGTCTGACCAAAATAGAAGTGGATAAAATGGTATTCCCCTGAGTAAAAAAAAAAACTTATTTTACATATTTAAGATGTACAGCCTGAGATAAAATGTGTTATTAATCCTTGGTGTGCTCTAATATAAATCACTAAACTTTGGAGCACATGACCATAAACCTGCTTCACCTTTTTTGATTAATTTTCATGGATTATATTTACATTATTTACATCATCACTTCCTTGCCTCTAAGACTTTCCAGAAATTAGAAAAATCATAAATTTTGCTTTAGCAAGAGTCACTGTTTGAATGTGACCTTAGTTTGGCTTCAGAATATCTGAGCTATGAGGGAAAGGGTTGATTTCACTCGTCAGTGGCCCTGTAATGGAACACACACACAAGGGACAGCATATTTTGGAAGAGGAACAGGAAGTGCTCTGAGAGACTGGAAGAATTTCTACTAAAATACCAATTTTCCAGACTAGAGCCCTGCGTTCCCCTAGGGTGGAATGGCAGAGCTGAGAAGAGTTGTGCTGGCTTAGTCATTTGATTTCTGTACATCGAGTAGGGAAACTGCTACTGCCTTGAGGCTCAGCTGGGCAGTTCTAGCAATGAGGGACTCTGGGCAAGCCTAGCAATCAGGAGCACCAGTGGGAAGTAGATTGTGAGCCATATGGGAGCCCATAGGGAGCCATGAGTGTTAGCTTTTTTTTTTTATGTTGAATTGTATAGTTCATTTCTACCTCCAGTTCTTATTTCACATCCCTCTGAAGAGGTAACACTAACTACCATCATGTGGTTGAAGCAATGACTTGAACTAGTTTCTTCAAGTTGAATTTGGCTTATCAGGTGGTAGTACTGTGATACCTTTCCAAAGCCTCTCTCTTAAAGACCAAACTCTCAGATGTAGACAGAAAAGGAATTCCTTTACTCTTGTCTGGAAAACACTAAAATGTCCAAAGTCCATAAGACATTCTTGAGGGGCTCACAATAGCTCCCATCTGTTAGAAATGTCCATTTAACTTCTACAGTTGGTTTCCAGAGTGATGAGCCCACAACCAACTTTCATACCCTTTTATACCTCTTTTATCAGCCAAAACTTAACATGATGCCCTTCCCATAGGGAGAGAAGAGGTATTTAGCATCATATAACTTGGAGGTTAAAAGAAATATGGGCCTGTCCTTCTTTGCTGTGTGCAGGTGCTCCAGGAGCCAAGGTCTGATATCTCACATTTGGACAACATCTTTTTATTGAGAAGAAAATATTAGTGAGGTTTGCTATCTAAATAGGATCTCATGTAGACTTACATCTACTATTTGTGGTGTTTGAACCCTTGTGTTGTTACCGATTCTCTTATCCTTTGATTAAACTTTCTTCTTGAGTACTAAAGACCGATGCATGTGGCAAAAATTAATCTTTCTTTCTGAGTTGTCAAGGCCAGTTGAGTAGCTCGTCTTCAGAGGTCACTTGTGCTTGGAAGGAATCACAGACTCTTCAAGTCTCTCTTTAATCAGTTATCCTTCAATGTGAGGATAAGTCAAAAGCTTTGCTTTATGTACTCCAGCTCATCCTTAAAACCACTAGTTCATATATCATTAAGGGTGAATTGCATACAGTTGCCTGGTGAAGATGCTGTGTACTCAGATCGAATACAGAAACTTTATTTCACGATGGAATATCAACACTCAGCAAACCTGGTAGTGGTCGTCCTTTGTAAGCAGGCATAGTTGATCACAAGAAGGTGCCGACTGTTCGTCTTTAGATAGTGCTGAGAAACAACAAATAAAAGAAAGATGAATAGAAACTGTTTAAGACAGTGTAATAAATCAATAATTTCCTAGGTCCAAACTGTACAACTAAACCTTGGATAAAACACAAGACATCCTTCACATTATTCATGGCATCACTACTGTAACCATATTTACATATTTACATCCTCTCTGAGTTTAGCAACCTGCCTAGGCTTTGGGAGGTTTCTCCAAGGCCCTGATGTGTAGAGCAATAACAGAGCTCTGTCTCTAATCTTGGGAATATGCTTGGGAGAGCTGGTAAAGATGTGGGGCCAGGGCCTTTGGAAAAGGGTTGTTTCCTATCACAGATCCTAGGACTTTTCACAGAAGGGCAGAAAATGTGGTTATCAGTCCCGACACCACTGTGGATGTTGTTTATAATTTTCTTGAGTTACCCAATGTTCCTCTAGTGCAACGTTGTCTGATTAGCTCCTTTCTGAATTTGTATACTTCCTTTTAAAACCGATTTACATTAGCAAGAGACTTGCTGTTAAATTCTAATTAGCCACCAGTGCTGGGAATGCTGCACTGTGTCCCTTCTGCTCACCTGGTTCTGTCACTCAGACCTCACTAGCCAATCAGAGTCTCCAGCCGACCCACCAGTCAAATGGGAGGGTTCTTCTGGGAGCCAGGCTTCCGGTTTAGCGCTTCCGGTAGAAATAATAGTTTCGCTTCTTCACCATGCCTCGGTCTCCCTTGTTGGGAGAGAGCTTGTGAGCTCGGCAGCTTCACCATGTTGAGTGAGGGATTGCTCGTCACAGACAGGAGGAATGGTGGGCCAAGGTGAGTAACGGGCTAATGTCTCCATGTGGGGAGGAGTGGCCGGCCTTGGTATGCGGGAGTGGGGGTGGGGTCGCTGTCCCCACGTGTGGAGGAGTGGCTGGGCTTGGCAGGTAAGGGGTCCCTGTCCTGAAACTAGATGGAGCTTATTGCTGAGGCTCGCGGCTGGTGTGGTGGGTCCTCTCCTGCCTGGGTGGGAGCCAGTGGACAGACACAGAGTTTACTGTCTTCCTGCCTCGTCCTGCCTCATCCTAAGTAGTTTTAAGTGATTCCTGCTAGTAACCTTTGAGTACCTTCAAGGCCTGGGCTGTGTCTGCACCGAGCAGAGCTTTAGTAGCCAAAAATGTTGGTTCATGTAGTGCTTATATTGTCGCATGTCGAGAGATATCACCAAATATTCCAAACTCGGAGACTACTGGGTCTCTTCTGGGTCTTCAGAAATTCTGCACTTTAAACATTAGGTTAGGATCTGTCTGTAGGTAATTCTGGTGAGCTCGTAAAAGGTTTCTATTGTGTAGAGTAGCACTCTGCTGCTAAACTGTGTTGTAGAAGAGTAGAATTGATTATAGAATTAATGGTCTAAGGATTTTCCATTTCTTAGGATACATTAAGTCACACAAAGTAGAATTTAAGTAAGGGAGTACCGTATTCCAGATACCCCAAAGATAAGTAGTGTGCAATCCATGCTGGTTAGAGATTAGTATCATGAGATTCAAGTGTTTGTTTACCAGTATTAATCAGCCATTAAGGTACATTCCTATAACAAAGAGACAACCATGATTTACAACCAGCCAAAAGACCCATCAATGGCCTCTAACATGCTGCTGAAGGGGCCATTACAGGGTCACAACCTGTGGGCCATAAAAGTATAATAATTCTAGAACAGCTACATTTTTCAGCTTTTACAAAAGCAATTCAGAGTCAATGTCCCCTATACTGGTTGAGGTGGACTTGTTTCCTGTCTGTAGCCCCACACAGCATTACTCTTGCTGCACCACAGAGCTCTAAAATTACCAGTTTTAGTTATATTGTGGGTGGTCCATTGAAATAACAATAAAACGATTTGTGTGTGGGCATGGCTTCTCACTTCAGACCAGAAGAGTAGAAACAGTGTACTGTGTACACTGCAGGGGTAAACACACTGGCCAATAGCTAGATCTTAGACTAAAGTTTAAGGCCATGGACTGCAGGTGTTACCATAACAAAGAAGGACCTGATGGGGCACAGTGTGTGACTTTCTGTGGAATTTCCTATTATACATTATTTCTTCCATGTGAATGAAGACAGACCACTGGTGGGTGTACAGTTTAGTGAGGATAACTTGAACTCCCAAGTATTCATTTTCCAATTAGTGAACTCTCCCATGCAAATATGTTCAATCTTGGTTGACACATTTAATCAGCTCATGTGCTTGAGACACAGGCCATTGGCTGTAACTCCATGTTTAAGCTTAGAGCACTCAGCAGCTAACATTTTTCATTTTTTCTCTCACTAATGGCATTCTCCCTACCAGGGAAGTACCTACTGTGTTTCAAAGTTAGTATAACTAAGTGTCCAATTATTTTTATTGTTTTTAGAATTGAAATATTGTTATCAGTTTTCAGATTTCACTTTATTCAATGGCAGTATTGGTATAGTATCTTTGTTTTCTATTTTCCAATGTTTCCCAGTTTTTGAATTTAATTCCATTTGTAAGTGCTGTTTATTTATTCATCTATTTATTTTTATCAGCTTAGAGCAGTGATTCTCAAACTTGGTGGGTCATGACTCATTTTGGGGGATCAAATGAACCTATCACGGGACTGGGCTAAAACCATCAGAAAGTACAGATATTTATATTATAATTCATAACTAGCAAAAATACATTCATGAAGTAGTATTGAACATAGTTTTACAGGGGGGATCACTACATCAAGAGTAACTGTATTAAAGGGTCCTAGCAATAGGAAGATGAGAACAATGGTGTATATTAATGTGT